>NW_006160183.1:3286966-3287466 GCF_000334495.1 Tupaia belangeri chinensis | reverse complement strand
CGCGGCTGGGCACGTTTGGAGGGCCCCCCGAGCGCCGGCCGCGGCCTCTCCTTCCGAGTCCTAGCCTCTTCTCTAGTGCCGCGAAGCCTGAGGAGCGGGACGTCGGGCCTGGCTCCGGGGTAGGCCCCTTCCCCGGCTGCCGCCTCCGCTTTCGGCTGAGGGCTGGGAGAAGCGCGGGAGGGAATAGGAGTTTGCTCGAACGCCTGAAGTCAAGTGCTTCCCTCTTCTCTCTGCTTCCTTCTGCGAGCATCTTTCACACGGAAGCACTGGGGCCACCCCGGACTGGCTCAGCCCTTCCTAGTACCTGCCTCATTTGAAAATACTGCCTTTTCCAATTAGTTTCCTTAGCGGCGTCTGCCCTCCAGTGCGCTCCGCTTCACTTCCTTGTTCAGTCTTTCTCGCTCTTCTGTCAGTGTCTCTCACCATGTCCTTCCTCCTTAGTGGATTTAAATCGTCTCTCTCTCTCTTCACACCAGACTGCCGGCCTCTTTTCCCTTCCT
>NW_006160183.1:3274172-3286935 GCF_000334495.1 Tupaia belangeri chinensis | reverse complement strand
CCCTACGTGGTCCCTTTCGGATGTCATTCTTCACAGTGAAGTTCTTAATTGAAACTGCCATCGTCGGTCTACCAAATTACCAGCGGTCATTAATAGGACTGCCCAGCCTTATGTGTTCGATACATTTTATATATCTGAACTGAACCCAGCATTACCCCCCTCAATTTTTAAAGAATGTATTGTATTATTAATCATATTGTATAAATAACATTGAGTTTTCTGAGGGGCTCTGAGTGTTGGAGATAGTTATTTTTTCATTTTCTTTTCTTTTAAGTGGCGTGTCCTTTAATGACAGATTTAGCAGATCTAGGATTTTTCCCATCTTAACTGGTAAAATGTTTTCTAAGGATTTGATCACAGCCCAAATTCATCAGTATTCAGATTCTTCTAAAAACAACTCGAAAACTTTAAGATGTAGGAACAGCTAGGAGGCTGTTTTGATAAAGTGATAGTTAAAGAGCTTTTAAATAGGCTCCACATGTTTAATGTATCAAAATAAAGTTGGCAGGAGTCTTGTAAAAGGATTATTTAGGAATTTGAGTAGTCTTAGTGTTATGTAGCTATTTTGAGGGGAAACATTCTTTTTCTGTTAACAAACCTTTAGGACTACTGTGATGTGAGAATTACTGAGGTTTATTGTGGGATTAACACAGGAACTCTTTTTATTGGAGCTGCTGTGTGGATGGAGAAATGGTAAATTGTTAGAGAAAACAGTGTAAGTCACATTCTGGGAGAGGGAGAAACATGCCATGGACTCTGAATGTTAATAGATACTATTTCACTTACTTTCTCTATTGTGCAATAGTAGAGTTCCTATTGTTGGCCTACTTTTAAATAGAGCATTTCTAAATAGCTAGACAAATTATTCTAATTACTTTGATAGTCTTTTCCAAGTGTACAGGCTTCCTAAAAAAATGTAGTTGAAATGACATTAAAATGATAATTTTTTAAAGAAGTGTTCTTGTAGGCCTTCCAAATGGACATTGTGTTGTTACAATGGAACTTGAAACATTTAGCATTTAGTACAGAGTTTTTCAGTCAGTAGGGATTTTTTTCCCCCCAGGGATAGTCTTTTTTTTTTTTTTTTTTTTCTTTTTAACTGTGTTTCTGACATTAATGCCTTCTTTGTGTGTGTGTGTGTGTGTGTGTGTGTGTGTGTTTTAAATGCATGTGCTTTTCCCTCTTTATTTTTGCTCTCATAAAGTCTTATCACAGTTTCTTCCAGTTTTATGTTCTTGTGTTATTAGCATCAAGCAGTATTTTAATTCAAGCATTCATAACCATTAGTTAAAATTCCTCCAGTTTCTTGTACATCATCCTTTGGATTTGTTGATGTGATTATTCTCTTAGAAATGATCAGCAATGTTTTCAACACCTGTTTTCTTAACCTGGATTTCTGATTTCTGTGAAGATTCCAGGAATGGGTGAGAAAGCTGTTCAGTTTGTCTGACGGTCATGTCAGTAAATACTGTTTTATGTTAGTAATTCACATAGTACAATTACCAAATCCCTTAGGATTATATAATTTGAAGGAATGGTGTAGTGTCTTTTTTCTTTTTTTTTTTTTGGAGAGATTTTCACTGTAGGGCGTGTGCACTCGCCAGACAGACAGAGAGAGACATAGAGACAGAAAGTGAGAAATCACCCCCCGGGGGGATGGTCACACCGCAATCCCTTCTCCTCCATTCTCCTCTCGGGATCTTGGGCACGCATGCACACGCGCCCAGTGTGAGCTTTAAGCCACCGGGTCCGGGACACGAACCGCGGTCGACTACGTGGGAGTCCAGCGACATAGCCATTACGCTAACTGCTGGTTCCCTTGGTGTAGTGTCTTAATAGCTGTGCTTCTAATAACAGTTGATTCATAAGTTGGCAGGGTCAGAAAAGTGACTTGTTGAAAGTTATATTTTCAAATAAAGTACATTTTTAAAAAATTGCTATAGGGGGACCAGCAGTTGGCATAATGGCTATGTTGCTGGACTCCCATGTAATTGACTTTGGTTCGGGTCCTGGACTCGGTGGCTTAAACTCATGCCGGGAATGTGCGTTCCCAAGATCCCTAGAGGAAAATGGAGGAGAAGGGATTGCTGTGTGGCTGTCCTCCCTGGGTAGTGATTTCTCGCTTTCTCTCTCTTTCTCCAAAAAAATTTTAAAAATTGCTATAGGGTGCGTGTAGTCCCTAGAGAGGGGAGGAGGGAGGGTTTAGGAAGGAGTTGAGAGAGTCCTCCCCTCAGGGAGGGTAACCACCAAGAATTCTCTTCTCTATTTTCCTCTTGTGATTTTGGACATGAATAGACACATGCTTGGTGTGTTTTTCAAGCCAGTAGGTCCAGGACTCGAACCATACAGTTAGTCATATGGAATGCAACGGTCTTAACCGCTACACCACTGGCTTGTCCCATATCAACTACATATTTAATGTAGTCTTTTTTTTTTTTCTTTTTTTGGAGAGGTTTTTGCTATAGGGTGCGTGCACTCGCCAGACAGAGAGAGACAGAGACAGAAAGCGAGAAATCACCCCCCCAGCGGGGATGGCCACACCACAATCCCTTCTCCTCCATTCTCCTCTCGGGATCTTGGGCACGCATGCACACGCGCCTGGCGTAAGTTTAAGCCACCGGGTCCGGGACTCGAACTGCAGTCAACTACATGGGAGTCCAGAGACTTAGCCATTACACTAACTGCTGGTCCTTTAACGTAGTCTTTAGGAATTAAAATGTGATACTGATTCGAGTGTCTATTGGCATTTGTTGGAGAGTAGAATTTGCCATAGTATCACTCAGTGATTATGGAAATTTCATTGAAAACTGGCTGAACCAATAGTACCAGGATTGCAGACTTATAAGTGGAATGATAAACATTTTATTGTACATGATGCTGTGAATGAATGGTATTTTTGCCCACACTCATCGATGTTATTTATTATTTACATCAATATATATAAGCTATATAGTTTTAAAGAATTGTTTTATTTCACTTTATTTACTTATTTATTTTAATTTGACCAGAGAGGGACAGAGTGAGAGAGAGAGCAAGAGAAAGTGGCAAAGCAAGCCACCAGGTGGGAGTTCAGTGCCCTTAATCACTATACCACCTGCCGGTCCTCATATAAGCTAGTTTATGAGTGTTTATGTATTGTGTGTAATTATTTTATTTTGTGTGACATTTTATGTTTTATGTTAGTAATTCACATAGTATAGAAAGAAGTTTAATGGTATTCTAACTCTAAAATTAACTTCTTAGAATACAACACGTAGCTTATATTTTCTGTGAAACACACCTTCAGAATTCACTAATTTTAAGAAAAATTATTCTGCAAACGACTGATGGTAATTAGTATACTTAGAGATTTTTTTTTTCCCAAAAAATCTAATAGCAACTTTAAATGATAGTTTAAAATACAAAATCATGGGGCCAACAGGTATCCTGGTGGTTAAGGTGCTACACTCCCATGTGGCCAACTGCAGTTCAAGTCCCAGCCCCAGTGGCTTGAAAGCCATGCAGGGGGGACCAGCAGATGGCGTAATGGTTATGTTGCTGGACTCCCACATAGTTGACTGAGGTTTGGGTCCCCAGCTGACAGCTCACACTGGGCGTGTGTGCATGCGTGCCCAAAATCCTGAGAGGAGAACGGAGGAGAAGGGATTGTGGCATGGCCATCCCCTCTGGGGAGTGATTTTTTTGCTCTCTGTCTCTCCAGCGAGTGCATACGCCCTCTAGCAAAAACGTCTCTACAGAAAAATAAAAAGAATAAAGAAAACCATGCAGGGTGCACATGCAGTTCCCAAGGAGAAGGGATTGCAATATGGCTGTCCTGCCTGGGAGGTGACTTTCTGTTCTCTCTCTCTCTGTGGTGAGCATACATACCTTATGGCAAAAAAATCTTTAAAAAAAAAAAATCATGATTAAGGATTTGAGGAATATGATACTTCTGGATTTTTAGTGATTTTTCACAGTGGATTCTTTTTACTTTTCTTCACTAGTAATTTCAGAATTGAAATAAAACTGAATACTGCTGCTACTTATATTAGCATCTTAAAAAGTGTAATTGTAGAATGTACTTCATATCAGCAGAATTGGTAATTGAGATTGGTAGACCCCAGGTACGTAATCTAGATATTTTACTTCCCATCTCGCCATCCTGTACTCATACTAAACAGTGAAGGTAGAATAGAGTAGATTTTGAGAATATTGTGTTCGAGTTTTATGGTTTAGGCTTGGCTGTCATAAATTGGTAAAATGGCAACTTGTCATCAGCTTCTTGCAGCTGATCCAACAAATACAGTTGAAGAAAACGGTACATGAGCGTCATCATTTGTTTTCTAGCCTTGTTTTTTTGGTGATGCTTACTTACATCAATACATTGATGTAAAATATTGAAAAACTTTCTGTCCATCGGCTAAATTAAGTTTTACAATGAAACATTCTAATGTGATTTAGCCTTTGTGTAGACCTAAGAAGATGGACATTTTTCAGCATTACATCTGGCTCCCCCCTTGAAGAAGAGTCAGACTCACTTGAGTGATTTAACCAGGTAGTTGAATCAGAATTAGATTTAAAAAGCAAAAAAAACAACCTTTACTAAATACTTGATACTATTATGCATCTAAGAGTTGGTTGGTCTAATGTACATGTTTATTCAGACTGTTTGAAGATTTTGATACTCAATTTTTAGTAATATCTAGCATCCCAGGAGACATAAATAACATATAATAGCTCAACAGTTTTTTTTTAAGGCCACCCCTGAGTGGTTAAAAGAGTTGGATCCCACATGGTTGACTGTGTGGTTCGAATTCTGTCCCTCCAGGCTAGACAAACACACCAGATATGTGTGTGTTTTTGTGCACATGTACCCCAAATCCTAAAAGACTGGAGAAATGGAGTTGAAGGATTTGTAACATGATCATGCCTCGTTAGAGGAACTTTCTCCTTCTAATTAAAATTTCAGGATGCTTTTACTTTTCCCCTTCAACTTAATTTTTTTTTGTTTTTTTTTGTTGTTGTTGTTGTTTTTTTGAGAGGTTTTTACTATAGGGCATGTGCACTTGCCAGAAAGACATACAGACACAGAGACAGAAAGCCAGAAGTCACACACACACACACCCCGGGGATGGCCATGCTGCAGTCCCTTCTCCAGTTTCCTCTCGGAATCTTGGGCACGCACACACACACGCCCAGCGTGAATTTAAGCCACCAGGTCCGAGTGTGAAACCATGGTCAACTATATGGGAGCCCAGTGACATAGCCATTATGCCAATTGCTGGTCCATTGTTTAAAGTTTATTGAAGGGGAAATGAGTTTGCTAGAGACAGACAGACAGAAGAAAAGTGAGAAATCTCCCCCCAGAAAGAGATGGACATGTTGCAATCCCTTCTCTTTCAATTTCTTCTCAGGACTTTGGGCATGCACATATATTTGCAGGCTCCCCACCCCACTGCACCCCACCCCACCCCCTTTCTGGCGTGTTTTCAAGTTGTAGGGTCTGTGACTCGACCTGCGCAGTTGGCTGCACAGGATCCACCTACCTTAACCTCCATGCCACCTACTGGCCCCCAATTTAATTTTTTTTTTTTTTCACAGTTTTTGCCATAGGGTACATGTGCTTGCCAGAGAGAGACAGTGAAAGGAAAAGTGAGATATCACTTGCCAGAGGGGATAACCACTCCACAATCCCTTCTCTTCCATTCTTCTCCTGGGATTTTGGGCACTCATGAGCGCCTGTTGTGAGTTTCAGGTCATGAGGTCCAGGACTCAAACCAGTCGACCCTGTGGGAGTCCAATGCCTTAACCATTATACCACCTGCTGGCACCCCTCAAGTTAACTTTACTACACATAAATTCTTTGCTTCTTGATTGTGGTAGGCCATGACACAGAAATGTACTCAAATACATTTTCTTTTTATTTCTCTACAGCTAACTTTTGACCACTTCTATAGTAACTTGTTATAGCTTCTATAAAGATACCTTTTTAAAAACTTGTTTAACTTTAATAATGGGGGACCAGCAGTTGCTATAATGGCTATGTCGCTGGACTCCCATGTAGTCGACTGTGGTTTGAGTCTTGGACCTGGTGGCTTAAACTCACACCAGCCGCGTGTGTGTGCATACCCAAAATCCTGAAAGAAGAATGGAGGAAAAGGGACTGTGGCGTAGCCATCCCCCAGCTCCCGGTGTGTGTGTGTGTGTGTGTGTGTGTGTGTGTGATTTCTCGCTTTCTGTCTCTCTGGCAAGTGCATGCGCCCTATAGCAAAAACCTCTCCAAAAAAAAAAAAAACCAGTAGATTGATCAATTTTAGTATTTAAACTTGTTTGTTCGTATGGTAGATAAACATTGAGCATGATTTGTAACATTCAAAGCACAGTTTGCAGATTGAAGGCTTTTATCATTTATTGAATAGTTTAGTATTAACTTGTAGAATAAAATTGATTAAAAGTTTTCTTTGTGAGGGCCGTCTATGGCCTAGTGGTTAAGGGAGCAAGATATCATGTGACTGACTACCTGGTTGCGTCCCAGACCCAGCATTTTTAAAAACTCTCCAGGTCCATGAGCATTTATGCCCAAAATTCTAACAAGAGGGAGAATCAAAGAAAAAAGATTATGGTGTGACCATTCTCCATGGTGGAGGAGTGTGCTTTCTTGTTCTCCTCCTCTCTCTGTCTCTCTAACTGGCACATGTGTCCTCTAGGAGATTTAAGCCAAATTTACTTTTAGAGTGTGTTACCATTTCATCAAGATTATATTTATCGGCTTTAAATTGATTTATTTCTTGAAAATTCAAAATTATAAAAAGGTTCAAAACATCACATTGCTTGAAAAACTTGTTTTGGGTTCTTGTGAATAAACGAAGCTTGAGTCAGATATGGTCTATATAAAAGGTAGACTTTGTCTTTTCCTTTAACAAAACAATTGACCATTAAAGAACTTGTAGTCTTAGAGGTAGATCTAGTTACTAGTAGTGATATAGGAATGATGAGACCTGTCTTCAGGATTGCTGTGATTTATTTATTTATTTTAAGGGGGCATCCTCTCAGAATATTCTCCATTAATAATAGGTTGTGAGGGGGCCGGCAGTTGGTGTGGTGGTTAAGGGTGCTGGAAACCAACATGGCTGACCACAGTTCAAGTCCCGGACCTGGTGACTTGCTTCCTCACTTTCTCTCTTTCTCTTTCGCTCTGACCCTCTGTGGTCAAATTAAATAAATAAATAATGTTCAAATAAAATAATTCTTTTTTTTTTGAATGAAAAGTATATTTGTATGATAGAAATAGGCAAAAGCTTTTTATTTAAATGGAAAACTTTTTTTGAGTTGCCTGAGGACCTTTGTGTTCTAGTAGCAACAGTCATGGCACAATCTCTTTTCTTCTTCTCTATGCTGTCCAGATTAGGGCAGGCATGCATCTGTAAATAGCATAATTTTTCAAGCCACAGGGCCTGGGATTCAAACTGCACAGTCTGCCATGTGGGATCCAGCTCCCATAACCACTAGACCACAAGTCTGGCTCAGTGGCAAATGTTTTTTTAAGGGATTATTTATTTAATTTGTTGTTATTATTATGTTACAATTTGCTATAGGGTACATGTGCTCATCAGAGAGAGAGCAAGAAAGTGAGAAAGCAAGCCACCAGGTCTTGGACTCCCAACTGTGGTCAGCCATGTGAGAGTCTAGCTCCCCAACCACCATGCTTCCTGCTGGCCCATCACTGCTTTTCTTCCACTATGCCACCTGCTGGACCCATCACTGCTTCTCTTAATTTCATAGTTGTAGTGTATTACTGAAAATCTGGCTTTGTTTTTCTTGTATTCTAGATTTCTGCCGGACGTTTTCATATTGCACTTAGATGTGTGCTGCAAGTACTTTCTACTTTGTGTTCTATTGCTTTCCTAGTGATGATCTAGTTTAGTAAACATGTTTCTTCCTGAGTTTACACAAACATTGCACCTGTAGGATAAGCATGAGAGATCTTTAATCTTTTTATTTTGGTGGCCCTTTGTTTTCATTTGTGAGCCAGAGTAAGAATTTAATGTGACTATGATTTCTACAGTGAATCAAAATTGTACTTTTGGAAGTGGTTGGGGATGTGGCATTAAAGCACAACGCTTTGTGAAGCTGACCCACATGGGAAGCCTCTTTTGTTTGAGTCTGAATGCTTCCCTGAATACGCCAGGCACATGTGGCCATGATTCAAGGCTGGCCAATGGCTGGCTGAGGCTGAGGGTAGATAGCGACATCAAGACCCTTTTGGGGGTGCCACCTCTTGTGGATTTTGTTCATGGAAGAGACGATAAATATATATTTTTTAAATTTTGACAGATGATATGTGTACTCACCAGAGAGAGCCTTGGTGGAGGGAGGAGAGGGAGAAAGTACTCCCCATTGGGAATGGTTATGCCATAATACTAACTCTGTCATCCCTCCATCTCGATAGGATTTTGGGCGCACATATACACATACCTGATGCGTTATTCAAGCTGCTGGGTCTGGGACTTGAACTGTGAGGTTGACCCAGTGGGATCTAGCTGCCTTTAACCAGCAGACTATGTAGCCAAACCTAAATAATAAACTTTGTTTTTTTAAGTTTTGCTATGGGGCATGTGCACTCACTGGAGAGAGAGGGGAGTGGGGGCAAATGGGGGAGGGAGTGAAAAAAATCACCACCTGAAGGGGAGTGATGGCCACTCTACCAACCCTTCCCCTTCATTCTCTAATTTTGGACATGTGTGTATATGCACCCAATGGCTTTTTCAAGCCCCTAGGTCTGGGACTCAAACTGTGAAGTCAGCCATATGGGATCCAGTGCCTTAACCTCCATTGCCATTTGCTAGCCCCAATACGTTTTTTAAAAATATTTAACTTTATTTATTTATTTATTTATTTATTTATCTATTTATCATTTATCTATCTATTTATTTCGATTTGGCCAGAGAGGGATATATAGAGAGAGAAAGTGGGAAAGCTAGCCACCAGGTCCAGGACTCAAGCTGTAGTTGGCCAGTGCCTTAAACACCATGCCACACACCAGCCCCAGTAAATTACTTTTAAAAATTTTTTGTTTTAAACCAAGTCAACTTGTATTTATGTCAGTGTCCCAATATAAAAATGAATGTTAGTTTCATTTATGTCATGATAGTATTTATTGCACCCAAGTAAGTCTTAAGAATACTAGAGTTAATGTATTTTCATAGCTGTATTACTTTTTACTTTGTAAGAAAGATGATATATGCAAAATGACTTGAATTTTTTTTTAATGTTTTTTATAGGGTATGCATGCTTGCTGGAGAGAGAGAAGGGAAATGGCCACATCTTCTGGGGAAATGGCCACACTGCAGTCACTTCTCCATCCTCCTCTTGGGATTTTAGGCATGCATACTGGGTCTGGAAGTGGAGCTGCACAGTCAGCTGTTGTGGAATCCAGTTCCATTAACAAACTTGTTACCAGCTGGCCCTAATTTTTTAAATTTATCAACTTTAGTACTGTATTTCAGACCAGATTCATTAAGTTTTTCAATAATTGGCTATCTTCAAGTTTATTTTAGATTTACAGAAAGAACCAGAAAATAACCTTACTTGAATTTTTTTTGGCCAGAGAACACACATGTGAGAGAGAAAGCAAGAGGGGTACACCCCAGTGGGACCTGGTCATGTTGCAGTCCTTTTTACCCTCATTTCTCCATCCTGTCAGGATCCTGGGCACATGTGCCATTGTGCTCCATGTAATTTTCCAAGTCTCTAGGGCCAGGGCTTGAAATGAGGTCTGCCATGTGGGATCTGGCTCTTTCTGCACAGCGCTTAACTGTGGGACTGGCCTTTGAATTTGCTAAATTATCTCTTATAACAGAGTTTGTTATATAATTTAAAATTTTATTGACACTTTGGTAGCCGATGATCCTAAATTTAAGGAAACTTAGTTTCTTTTCTATTCAGCTGTTCTGGAGTGTTTTGAATCAAAATGTGAAAGTAAAGTGATAACTCTTTAATATGTGATAGTTTTCATTTCTCTTTTATTGTTTATTTTGATAAATTCTATTTCTAGTTTGTAAGGGTAGTAGAGATTTCAAAGAATTAATGATTATTTAGGTTGCATTGTTGATCTTAACCCTACATCTTAAATCTTCTTCCCAGTGATTCAGGTTTGTATTTTGGTTCAGATTATTATTCTTTTATTCTTTGCTTTGTGTGACTTTTTCTTTTTTTTTTAATAATTATTTACATTTATTATTATTGTCATTATTTCCAGTTTGATCAGAGAGAGACAGAGAACAGAGACAGAGAGAGGAAGTGAGAAAGCAAGCCACCAGGTCCGAAACTTGAGCTGTGATCGTCCATGGTGGGAGTCCAGCGCCTCTAACCACCATGCCACTTGCTGGCCCCTTGTGTGACTTTTTCTGATTCTATCTTTGCTTACTTGATTTTTGTTTAAGTACAGAGTGGCCACCAATTTAGAAACATTGATACTTAATAAATTATTTTTTGATGTTATATTACAGAATATATTAAAACTGTATATATATTTCTAGACTTTATGACCACCGTATAGAGGGAATTCATGTAGCTGAGTCTTTTTGTCTTTGTTCAGATTTATATGTTATTGTTAAAATACGGAGTCAAAATATGGAGGTTAAGGCATATTTTGAGTATAACGAAGTAAAGAAGAATGGTTTAATTATTGGGAGCTTACTAGAGTCACATTGACCCTCTGTTTTTAAGAGGATTGTAAGGTAAAAGTAAGTGTGATTTGGATTGGCTGTCAGATACTTTGCCTTAAAAAGTTTGTGAGATACCAGAAAGCAATAGTTATAGGAGTACAGTCGAAAGTGGATATGCTAGTCTGTTTTGTTACTATAACCATACCATATACTGGATAATTTATTTAAAAATGAAATTTATTTCTTATAATTCTGTAGGCTGGAAAGTCCGATGGCATGATGCTTTAATCCCACAGGACATTATAAGAGTACCTTGAGTAAATTCAACAGTATTTTGTGTTTTTGCCTTAGTTTGGGCAGCTATAACAGAATACGATAGATTGGGCATAGCTCATAAACAATAGAAAATTATTTTTTACAGTTCTGGAGACTGGGAAGTTCCACTTCAAGGCATTAGCAGATCTGAAGTTCGGTGAGGGTCTTCTTCCCAGTCTACATAAGACTATCTTTTCATTTCCTCACATGATGGCACTAATCCAGTTCAAGACTCAAGACCCAAGTACCTCCCAAAGGCCCCGCCTCCTAATACCATCATATCGGGGGTTAGACATCAATTTATGAATCTGGGAGGGGCACAGACATTTAGTCCTTAACATTATTACTGTCTTTCCATTATCTGTCTATATATTTTTGTTTTGTTTTGTTTTTTAATTTGCCTATAGGGCATGTGTACTCACCAGAAACGGAGGAAAAGAAAATTGTGAAATTACCCTCAAGGGGGAATGGCTATGCTGCAATTCCTTCTCCATTTTCCTGTTGGGATTTTGAGCATGCACACACACACACACCCTGCATGTTTTTCAAGTCATTCGATCCATGACTTGAATTGTGCAGTTGTCCATGTGAGGGTCCACTTGCCTAACCAGCATGCCACCTGGTTGGATCCCTGATTCCTGTTTTTAAACATGGATCTAGACAAGGATTACCAAACTGTGACCCATTAGCCAAATTTGACCCTTTGTGTAAAGTTTTATTGGATGATAATCATGCTCATTTGTTTGGCTGCTTCCCTGCTACTGTGGCAGAGTTGAATACTTGTGACAGGAATCACATGGACTTACAAGGCCAAAAATTCACTATTGGGTCCTTTAGAGAAAAAGTTTGCTGACCCCTGATCTAGGATGTATGTTTTGTTCTGTCTTTCTTATTGCAGTGATATGAAATTGGTACTTAAATATTTGGTGTCGATATAATTTGTGTATATATGTAGCTTTTCCTGTACCTGATGTTATTCAAAAGATCATTTTTTAAAAACATGGTTAAAGTTAGGCGGTCATTGCTTCATTATGTTACCTAGTTATTTACCTACCCCTAACTGGGTAAAATATACCCAGTTTGGGACCAGCAGATGGCATAGTGGTTTTATGTCATTAGATTCCCACATAGTCAACCAGTTTGAGTCTCGGACCTTGCAGCTTAAAATTCAAGCTGGGCGTGTATGGGCGTGCCCAAAATCCTGAGAGAGAATGGAGAAGAAATTGCAATGAGGCCATCCCCTCTGGGGGGCGATTTCTCGCTTTCTATCTCTCTCTCTCAAAAAAAAAAAAAAAAGGAACCAGCAGTTAGCGTAATGGCTATGTTGCTGGACTCCCACGTAGTCAACCGCGGTTCGCGTCCCGGATGCCAGGACGCATGTGCGTGCATGCCCAAGATCCCGAGAGGAGAATGGAGGAGAAGGGATTGCGGCATGACCATCCCCCCTGGGGGGTGATTTCTCGCTTTCTGTCTCTATGTCTGTCTCTGTCTGGCGAGCACACGCGCCCTATAGTGAAAAAAAAAATCTCTCCAAAAAAAAAAAGCTCAGTTTGTGTTGTATATGATATATAAAAGCATGTTAATAGCATGGAGATATTTCAGACATAAATAGGATTATAAAAAATGTTGAACACCAAAGTTAGTTTAGGATATAAAACATTATTAGTATAGTAGAAGTTCCACTGTAACCTTTTGGAATCCTTCTACTTGCTTTTTCACAAGTCTGAGTTTTTTGCCTCCTTATAAGATAGGAACTCCATATGTTGGGGGGGGGGGGTTTCATCCAAAAGTTTTTGGAAGCG
>NW_006160183.1:3266159-3273867 GCF_000334495.1 Tupaia belangeri chinensis | reverse complement strand
GGGGGGGGGGGGTTTCATCCAAAAGTTTATGGAAGCTGTATTATGAAAATGTATGGATTTCAAGACTTTTTGGGAAAGTATTTGGATAAGCAATAGTCTAAGATGTAATTTACGTGTCATATATATATGTGTGTGTGTGTGTGTATATATATATATATATATAAATAAAGTTTCTCTACGGTACATCCCTAAAAGTATAATTCCTGAATTATAGGCCATTCTCATTTTACGGCCTACTTTGATGTTTTCAGAATTCTCTCCAAAGTGGCTGTACCAATTTATACTCCCACCACCGGTATATAAATGTTTCTATTGCTTTGTATCAGTGTTGTCCTATGTAAATAGAATAATTTAACATTTTATTTTTTTGTCCTTGGAGAGGTTTTTGCTATACAGGGTGTGCACTCACCAGAAAGAGAGACAGAGAGACAGAAAGTCAGAAATCACCCCCTCCAGGGAAGGATGGCCACTCTGCAATCCCCTCTCTTCTATTCTCATCTCGGGATCTTGGGCACGCACACACACACACCCCCAGCATGAGTTTAAGTCACCGGGTCTGGGACTTGAACCGCGGTCAACTCATGGGAGTCCAGTGACATAACCATTTCACCAACTGCTGATCCCATAATTTAACGTTTTCTAGTAGCCATATTAACGAAAAGAAACAGGCAAGGGCCAGCTAGTGGCATGGTGGTTAAGCGCTGGATCCCACATGGCCAACTGTGCAGTTCAGGTCCTGGTCTGGCAGCTTAAAAATATGCCAGGTGCATGTGCATGTGCCCAAAATTCTGAAAGGAGAATGGAGGAGAAAGGATTGTGACATGGCCATCTCATCCCCCCTAACTCCTAGGAATGCTTTATTCATCACCACCCTGTGAGTGTACATACCCTATAGCAAATTTAAAAAAAAAAGTGAAGTTTATTTTTTCAATGTGTTTTATTTAACCAGGATATCAAAAAAATTTCAATATGTAAATAAAACAGTGATTTATTTTGCATTATTTTTTATATTAAATATTCAAAATCTGATGTGTATTTTACATTTTAAATGAATTTCAATTTGGGTTAGCCACATTTCATATTCTTACCAGCCAGATGTAGCTATTGTCCTGGATAGAACAGCTTTATATTTTTGTCTACATTTGCTACTGAGAGTCTTTGTTAAATTTTGGAAATTTTTTCCAACCTAATGGGGGAGAAATGGTATTCTATTGTGACTTCAATTTTGCATTTTCCTACTAGGGAACTGGCATTTTCCTGTTATTGAAAAGGGACAGTGAACATATTTATTGACCTTGAATTTCTTCTCCTTTTGTGTATTTGCCTTATCATTTGCCCTATTTTTTTCTTCTTTTTTTAAGTTTATTCTGAGAGAAGAGGCAGAGAGGGAATCACCCCCACCCTCACTCCAACAGGCTCTTCACGCCATAATTCTATTCCCATCCTTAGTCAACTAGGGTCAAAGGCAAGCAAAAGGAAGACCTTGGAATAAGAACCTGGGACCTTCCATGTGGCCTCAGCATCATGGAGTGTTGTGTTATTGTTGTGCCATTCCAGGTGTAGTATCCTGATCTTTTTTTAAATGACAAAATTACATCCTAGAGATGTAATTATTTTGTCACTAGAATGCAGGTGGCTTTGTTATTGTAAGAGTTTGTAAGGGGGGACCAGCAGGTGGCATGGTGGTTAAGGTGCTGGGCACTCCCACATAGCCAACCACAATTTGAGTCCCGGACCTGGTGGCTTCCTTTCTCACTTTCTGTTTCTCTCTCTCTTTGTCTCTCTTGTCAATTTAAAAAATAATAAGTAAAATTAAATAATTATTTTAAAAGTTTGTAGGGATTAGATAGTGTTTATAAAAAGATGATGCTAATTAAATTTTTTTTTTTTTTTTTTTTTTTTTTTTTTTTAAAAGAGAGATTTTTTTGCTATGGGGCATATGTGCTTGCAGGAGAGACAGGCAGAAAGTGAGAAATCACCCTCCGAGGGGATGGCCATGCCACAGTCCCTTTTCCTCCATTCTTTTGGGATCTTGGGCGGGTATGCATGCATGCATAGATGCATGCATAGGCTCTCGTTCTGAGTTTTAAGCCGCCTGGTCTGGGACTTGTACCACAGCCCACTACATGGGAGTCCAACAACATAACCATTATGCCATCTGCTGGTCCCGCTAATGAAAGATTTTAACCTAAATGCAGTTCTAAAATATTCCCCAAAATATTTAGGTTGAAGCGAATGCTTTGGAAGGAAGGATCTTGCTTTGAATACTGATAAAAGGGAGGGAGAACGATTTCTTTATACTGAAGTTAAGCAGTTCTTGGGCCAGCATGTGGCATGAGTTAAGGTGCTGGACTCCCTCACGTTGGACCGCTGTTGCTTGAAACTCAAGCTGGGGATTTGTGCATGCATGCCCCAAATCCTAGGAAGAGAACAAAGGAGTCGGGATCATGGCATGGCCACTCCCCCTGGGGGTAAATTTTCACTTTCACTCTCTGTCTCTCTGGAGCACACATGCCCTGTGGCAAAAAAACTTAAAAAAAGTCCTTTGTATTTATTTCTTTTCCTTGTTCTGCTTTATGCTGCTCCTCCCTTCCTCAATCCTAAACCTAAGGACCTTGGAAAGAGTAAGCTCAATAGAATCTGGCCTTAATCCAAAAATATCCTCAAAAATAGTATTAGAGCTAGACCGATGAAAGAAATTGGGGATTCTGTATGTGCACCACCAGGAAATAAACCGACTAATAAAAATACATTTGTGTGACCTCTGTCTGCAGTAAGTGGGTTAATTGGCTGAGTGCTTTAAGTGTGAATCATAGCAAAAGTAAAATTGCTAGAAATCAAGGACTGCTTGTACTTAGTAAATGTTACAGTACACGATATAGGTTAAATGGTGTTCCAGGAGATTTTTAGGTCTCTGCCAATTTAATATTACTAGGAACATTGGAATAGCTATTTAGGGTATCTTTTCTTAAAGCAGTATATTTTTAAGTTAACATGTATTTTATTTAGTATCTGCTGAGTGCCAAGGTCAGAAGTTAGGGTTGAAGGGGATAAGGAGGGTAAAAATGTTAAAAGGAATGTGAATGACTGTGTAGGAATGGTGAGCAGGTTGAATGAAGAGTTGAAGATAGCATCAAGAATGAAGCGCCATTTCATAGGTGCCATGAAGACTTTGATTAGCTAAATTAAAGAAATTAGGAAAATTGGACTCTAAGATGAGAATAAGTATGATGTACTGGACCTGTGTAAGGTCTAGGGAGGGTAATATTCCTGAGTAAATCCAGACTACATATTTTGTACTTACTGTCTTGATAAATGGGAAGCCATTACATCTTTTTGGGTCAGTTAAGATATGTTTTAGGGGCACTAACAAGTGGTGTGGTGATTATGGCACTGGACTTCCACATGGCCTACTATGGTTTGAGTCTCTGACCTGGCAGCTGCTTTCTGACTTTCCCTTTCTTTGGTTAAATTAAAAAATAAATAGTAATAACAAATAAAATGAAATAAATAAGTCTTTTTAAATATATGCTTTAGGGAAAGTAACATTATAGTCTGCAGGGTGGATTGGGAGGAGGAGGTTGAAGTCAGGGAGGCCAACTCGGAGACAGTTCATTGGTAAATCAGATGCTAGTGCTTGAGATTATCATATAAGATAGGATAAAACACATTGAGGTTGATGGGACATATAGTAATTTAGCTTGTAGTGCCTGGATTTTGAAGATTTATGGTTTCTGCTCCAGATTACTAGAAGAGTGCATTTATTAACAGAGGTCAGTAGATTGGGATATGAAGATGTTTTGTGTTTAGAGAAGTTGGTTTTTGTTTATGTTTTGTTTGAAGAGATGTAGCACTGTCAGGCCTTGTGTTTAAAATCTAGACTAAAATTTATCTGAGAAGTCAGTATAGAAGTGATAGCTGAAGCAATGAGATTGCATCAAAAAGACAGATACCATGTTTGGAGTTGAAGGTTAATTTTTGTTTTTGGGGTCCACTTCTCTTTTTAGTTTAGGTAGCTGAAAGAAAAAGAATAAATGAATGAATGTTAGGGTTTTAAAGTCAGCATGGGTGTAGAGTTTCCAGAAGGGGGAGGAGTTATCAATAATGTGAAGGGCCACAAAGTTCTTTATTCTGAGGAACCTCCTCCTTAGGACCAGATGGATACATGAGCTCATTCTTCAAGCAGAATATCAGCATTTTAGTTGTTTTGCTAGGAATATTGGTGCTCTGGGTATTGAAATGGCTGTGTATTATGCCATGAGCAACATTCTCTATATGAAACTAGAAGTGTTGGACATATTATGAGTATGTTCCAAGGTAAAGTAGGTTCCTTTTTGTGGGTATTAGGACTGTGATTATCATTAGAGTCATGTCCTGAAACCTTTGCAGTCTGATTGCCCCCTGCCCCTCATGGTTTTTTTTGTAATCTGGATATGTTTATCTGGTAGAGAGAACAAAGAATGGCTAGAACCATGTAGCCCTGAATTTATTACTTATTGAAAAACACTTGAGATCAGGAAGGGGAGTTAGTTTATTCCTGGGCTTTGCTGGAATTAAAAAGGTGGTATCTGTCAGCATGTTCGAAATCAATCGGTAAAGCAATTCGGAGTAAAATGACAAAGTCCAAAGTAGCACTAGCCCTTTTTTATTGTTTAGGTGTCAGATAAACATGGGAACGTGAGCACACCTTGATTTTATTGGATTGTTGGAAAGTTTTTAACTATAGTTAGCCTAAGTCTGCTTTTGGTCGTCATAGACTAAGATAGTATTTATGGATTATAATGATAATGGTAGCTGATAGTTTTGAGGCCTTTTATGTCTGGCATGGATCTAATTGATTAACCTGAATGATCTCATTCGATTACTACAACAACTTTGTGTTGTGGGTCCTTTTATTACTCCTGTCTCTAAGATGAAGTCTCATGGACTTAGAAGTTCATTTAGGCCAGGGTCATACAGTAAGTAGTTAAGCTGACATTTCAATTTGTTTCATACTAGAGTTCATAACTGTCTTTTTGTTGTTGTTATTGTTTTGCTCTTAATGTGAAAAAAGATCTCAGGAGGGAGGGAGGTGATTTGAAAGAGGAGCACATAGGGGCTGGCAGGTGGCCTGGTGGTTTTAAAGGATGTTGAACTCCCACATGGCCAACCACAGTTGAGTCCCTGACTTGGTGGCTTTCTCTCTTTCTGTCCCTCGCTGGACAGATTTAAATAAATAAATAAATGATGTTAAAATAATTCTATTTTAAAAATTTGTAGAAAAAGAAAAAAATTTTTCAGACTTTTGCACATTCCGTCGCCCACCATAAAATTTATCTTTGCTACCAAAGAATCTGGGATTTGTAGCTTTTGACAGCCCTTAATATGGCAGGCATGGATTCTGAACTAATGCCATGGTGGCCATTAGAAATAAAGTTTCTACTCTTCCCAAGGTCATTCATTCAGCAGTCCTGCTCTTTGCTCTCAGTAGACCTTTTCTCTTTCTTGTCTTCATTTCTAACATTCCACCGTCCATCATTTTCTCAAGATGGGTCCTTCTGAAAGGCCTCATGGGAACTATTCTCTTTTCTTACATGTTCATAATAGTTTTTTTAACCCCTTCATACTTGGAAATCAGTTTTGCTAGTTGTAAAATTTGTAACAAAGATTTTTTCATTGTGTATCTTAAATACCATTTTTTTTCTGACATAGAGTATTGCCATTTAAGCTCAATGACGATCTGATTTTCTTTCTCACATTTGACTCGGTCTTTTTGTCTGAATGCCAAAAGTCTGTTTTAAAGTATCAGTAGCGGGACCAGTAGTTGGCATAATGGCTATGTTGCTGGACTCCCATGTAGTTGACCATGGTTCAAGTCCCGAACCCAGTGGTTTAAACTCATGCCAGGGGCATGTGCGTGCCCAAGATCCTGAGAGGAGAATGGAGGAGAAGGGATTGTGATGTGGCCATCCCCCTGGTTGGGGATTTCTCATTTTCTGTCTCTCTGTCTCTCTCTGTCTTTCTGGCGAGCGCACAAGCCCTATAGCAAACCTCCCCCCCCAAAAAATAAGGAAAAATAAAAGAAAAATTTACATCAGGCACATGCACGTGTGTGCCCCAAATCCTGAGAGGAGAATAGAGAAGAGATTGTGGCGTGGCCACTCCCACTGGGAGAGTCAGACGATATAGCTCAGAGGTAGAACATGCTCTATGAGGCTGACCTACATGGGAAAGCTTGGGTTCCCCATCTTGAGATGAGGAGTAAAGCCAGGTATCCATGTGCTCATGACTGGGGCTGGCTGAGGCTAGGGTGGATTGTGGTATCAGGATCTTAGTTGGAGATTCTGTTTTTCCCTATCTCTTTTACTCATGGAAGAAGTAAAATTTTTTTCTTTTTTTTTTTTGAGAGGTTTTTGCTATAGGGCGCATGTGCTCGCCAGAAAGACAGACAGAGACATAGAGATAGAAAGTGAGAAATCGCCCCGCAGGGGGGAAGGCCACGCTGCCGTCCCTTCTCCTCCATTCTCCTCTTGGGCTCTTGGGCATGCACACACACTCCCCTGGCGTGAGTTTAAGCCACTGGGTCTGGGGGACTCGAACTGCGATTGACTACATGGGAGTCCAATGACATAGCCATTACGCTAACTGCTGGTCCCCTGGAAGAAGTAAATTTTTTAAAAAAAGTTTCTCTTGGGCCAGCCAGGTGGTGTGGTGGTTCAGGAATCTAGATCCCATGTAGCTGACTATACAGTTTGAGTCCCAGGCCTAGCAGCTTGAAAAAAAAATTGAGGGGCGAGGGAACAGCAGATGGAGTGACGGTCATGTTGCTGGACTCATACGGCTGACTGCAGTTTGAGTCCTGGACCTAGCATCTGTCACACACACAGGCACTTGTGCGTGTCTGCACAAGTTGGTGGGAGGAGAAGGAATTGCACTGTGGCTATTCCCCCCAGACAGTGATTTTTCACTTTATCTCTCACTGTCCCTTTTCCCTCTTCCACAAGCGCATGTGCCCTAAGACAAAAACCTCTGTAAAATAAAAAAAAACAAGTTAGGTGCATGCCCAGAATCCCAGAGAGGATAGTGGGAAAAGAGATTTTTTTGGCATAGTCATCTCCCTGGGGAGTGCTTTCTCACTTTACCTCTTTCTGCCCATCTCTAGGGAGCACAGGTGCAATTTAAAAAGTGAAAAGCTGTGGAGCACAAGCCTGGACCTCTGCCTGGCAGCAGAATCTATATTTTGCCTATAAGAGAAGTCTGTTTTTCTGGGCTTCAGCTCATCTTGCCACCATGTTGACTTAGTTGGCTTCCTGACTGCTTTCCTTCTAGCAACTGTCATCCTGGTGGGCCCAGGTCCTTGTATCACACCAGGGTCATAATTACAGGTACCTGCAGGGGTCCTGCTAGGCTCTGGCTCCCACTGCTACAGCCCCAGGCGCAGGTCTGTCCCTGTAATGAGGAAGCCAGGCCTTCCCTCTTCTTTCCTCTTGGGAGAGTGCCATTCTCTGGGACCTGGCTGCCAGGCTGATTGGAGTTGGGGTGTCCCAGCAGGAGTGGGATGAAGAGCCTGCTGGAGCCCCTTGGCCGGAGCAGAGGGTAGTATTTAAACTGTTCTATGGCCTGTAACCTGTCCTGGATCTAGCCAGGCTCTGAAGTAAGGCTCTGGGCCCCTACCTTCAGTGTTGTGGCCCTGGCCATGGACCCATCTTGTGCTCTGGGTCTCTTTCCC
>NW_006160183.1:3194360-3266037 GCF_000334495.1 Tupaia belangeri chinensis | reverse complement strand
TTTCCCTGGACTCGAGTTCAGATGAGCCTCTGCCCAGCCCCTCAGTATTAGCATGTCTCCTTCTTAGGGAGAGCAGAGACAGGGCTGCTTGCAGGAAGCTGGCATCACTAGCTCTCCCTAGTATGCTAGCCTCCTCAACCTCTGCAGGGCATGCAGGGTGATGGAAAACCTATCTGCATGACCTCTGCTGTGGCACTCGGTGGTGGGAAACTGATCGAGATGATCAGTTGGTCCCGATCAGTTGGAACCCCTGCGTTCCCAGAGGGCCTGGTAGTGCAGGATAATGGGCTCAGCGCTACCTCTGGAGGTCAGGTCCCAGACAGCCCCACAGTCCCTGCCAGATGGCTTTGAAGGTGATCCAAGCAGTCTCCTATCTGTACATAGGGATGGGGGGGCAGGCAGGTGTGGGCAGCTGCCCTTCTGGGCTGAGCATGGTCCAGTCGCTCTGGTCCCCGTAAATACTGGATCAGTGAACAAATAAAACTCTTCTAAGATATGAAAAAATGAAATAAAATTAAAAGCTACAAAAGGTTTCTCTTAATTTTTGTTCCTTTGAAGTTCACAATGATCTTCACAATGATCTTTGGAAAAACTCACCTATTTGCCTTTCCTTCAAACAGTGAGCTTTGAATTGAATGTTTGCATCTTCCCTCAACTCTTGAGAAATGATATTTGTTTTTATGTTTCTTTGGTAATTTTAATTTTTTTCTTTGTTCTATTTCTGGGGTACTTCTTTGGTTCCTAGATTGAGCCTCTGTGGTGTTCAACTTTATTTTTTCAATTATACAGTCTAAGACATTGCTTTGACTTAAACTTTGAAAGGCCCTCTAGTGAGGTTTATTTTGCTTTTATAGGAGGAATGAATTGAAGCAGTCATACATTTAAATCTGAAGACCTACTTTTCATTCTATTCCATTTGCAGAGCATCTTGTTTTATGGAAGCAAGATAAAGACTTTTGCATCTCTGAGGATTCTGATTTCTGATTTTTTAAAAAAAATTTTTTCTCAGCCTGTCCATTGGTGATACAAGTAGTATGGATGGCACCACTGCATGAGGGTGGGGCCCTGTGGGAGGTCTGGGTTTGGTTCTTGGACCAGCTTCAACAGGCTGGTCACAGTGGTATACTTCTGTAATTCTAGCTAACTGGAAGGCTAGGGCAGGATCATAATGTTTATTGTAGTTTTTGCCTTTCATGTTGCTGTACATGTCTGATTATCTTTGGCTGTCAGTTTATTTTTATTCTTGAATATGAATAGAATATTCAACATAAATTTCTTGGTAAAATAACATGTGTTTTTCCCTATATGAGGGGAGCTTGGGGTTGATGGTTCTCTGTAACTTTCAGTCACTCTCCCTGTTTTTTTCCTGTGCATGATCCTGTGTTACTATGCCCATGCACATGCTACGACTGACTTCACCTCCTGTCTAGGATTCTCTTCCCTATTGTAATTTGCTACTTTCATATTCTGAATTGCCAACCCTTCATTCTGTTTTGTCACCACATTTCCACATTTTCCAAATATTTTTTGATGCCTTCCCATTGATGGTACCTCTTACCTTCCTTCTCTTGCTCATTTTTTTTATCCTTTCATGTTTTATATCTTTTTTAAAAATTCCTTTACTAACATTATGATAAAGGATTAGGGTTTAGAGATAAATGACTATGTTCTTTCTCTCTTGAAATAGAAGCCTTTTTTTTTTTTTTTTTTATATGATTTAACTTTGTCATTTTACAAATTTGACCATAGAAGGACAGAGCAAGAGAGAGAAGGAAAGAGAAAGCAAGTCACCAGGTCCGGGACTTGAAACATGGTCAGCTGTGTGGGAGTCCAGTGCCCTTAACCACTATGTCACCTGGTGACATAGAAATCGAAGCCCTTTTATTCATGGGCTATATCATGTCAGCGTGCATGATTATTTTCATTTCAAAAATATTTCACAAAAGATTAAATTGCTCTAAGATAACATTTATGTACAGATTGCTATAAGAGTACAGAGCTTATATTTAATTTTGAGAAAATAATGAACTCTAAAGTGTCATGTTTTGGTTTCCTCTAGTATATTTGAACCTTCTCTCGTTGTTCTCATCTTTTAAAGCAGTTTTTCCATTTCTTTTGAAAGAAATTTTAAAGAACTCTGAGAAAATTTAGTAGGCAGATAAATTTAAATGAGTTGATCTTTTATTTGTAAGTGTTAGACCAGGCGTCTGTTAGAACAGAAGTGACATTTATTTTGGCTAAACAGTTTCTGTTCTACATATGTGTTTACATAGCATTTTCACACTCCATAAATTGAACAGAGCAAGTACCCATATTTTGGGGTTGACTAAGTTTTATTGTAAAATTTGTCAAGGAAATGGGTATTAATGATGATTTAATAGTAAGATAAATTGGTATAGAATTATCATTTGGAATGAAATTTTTCTGAGACATGGATTTTTATACCAACAGTAATACCCTATTTGAATAGTCTTGCAGTATGAAAATTTAAGTTCTTAACATAAGGATTCATGTTTCCATCATGAAAACAAATGTTATTAACATATTTGCTTCCACCTGTTCTCCAAGACACAGAAAAGGTTACCAACTTTAAATACTACCACTGTCTCTTTTCTTTTTGTCTAGAAGTAGCTACAGTACTATCAAGTTGGTCTTGATAGTAGCTTTAGTTTTTTGGTTTTTGGTTTTGTTTTGGAGAGGTTTTTGCTATAGGGCGTATGCGTTTGCCAGAAAGAAACAGGGACAGAAAGCAAGAAATCACCCCCCTGGGGGGATGGCCACGCTGTAGTCCCTTCTCCACTCTCCTCTCAGGATCTTGAGCAGGCACACACACGTGGCTGGAGTGAGTCTGAACCACTGAGTCCAACTGCTGGCCCCAAGTAGCTTTAGTTTTAATACTACTTAAAAATGTTTTTAATACTTTTCGTACATATTCATACATTCTAAATTAATATATTATCTTAGAAAGTTTGTAACTTTACATAAATGGTGTTACACTGTATGTATCCTTTACCAGCTAGCTTGGTTTTTGAGATTTATTCATGGTGCTATGTGTAATAAAACCTATCTGTAAAATGTCTGTGGACTATTACATTGTGCTAGCATCATTGTATGCTGCACCTGTTGTATCTATGAGACTATCTTGGGGCCAACCAGTGCCTTTGGTGGATTAGGGCAACTGGATCCCACATGGCCAACTGTGGTTTGAGTCCTAGATCTCTCCACTTGGGGAACACACCAAGTGTATGTGTGTGTATGCATGTGTACATACCCAAAATCCCAACAAGAGGGAGAAATGTAGGAGAAGGAATTGTGGCGTGATACCCATGGGGGAAGCATTTTTCACCTTCTGTGTATTTTCTCTCTCTCTTTCTCTTTATGCCTCTCAAGTGAGTGCACACACACATTGGCAATATTTGAAAAGAGAATTTCTCTAGGGTGGTTGCTGTATAACCAGTAATTCCACAGGAAATTATGTACATCTTTACCACATCTCTGGAGATTTCTGGTACTGTTATGTTTCCTGATTTTTCTTATTCTTTTTTAAAAAAAATTTTCCAGAAAGCACATCTGCTCACTAGAGAGAGAGGGAGAGAGAAAAAGTACTCTAATGGGATGTGGTCATGCCACAGTTCTTTTACATTTCTAAAACCTTTTGGGATTTGGAGCATGCCCATGCTCATGCCTGGTATGTTTTTCAGTTCACCAGAGCCAGGATTAAGATTACATGGTCCTTGAATATTATTAAATATTTGTATCTGAAAAAAAAAAAAAAGATTACATGATCCGCCTTGTGTAATTCAATTCCGTTAACCACTAGGCCAGCCCTGGTTCCTTTTTGTATATGTGACCTATTTTTTCCTTCTGGGAATTACCCTATCTTTATCATCAGTGTTTTGAAATTTCTTTTTTTGTTGTTGTTGTCTTTCAATCTCGATATTCATGTTCTTGTGTTCTGGAAAACATCTCTGAATTATTTCTTTACTTTCCCTTTTCTTCCTATCGTATCTGCTAGTCGACTTTAGGACACTGGACTGATCCTAAAGTTGTCTTAGTTTTCTCATATTTTGAATCTACTTGTTTGTTTTGGGGGAAAAGAATAAGGGAATTTTACTTTTAGAGTGGGTTTTCAAACTTTCATTGAACATTTTGTTTTCGTAATATCTTTTTTATTTTCCCGTTTGCAATAGGGCATGTGTGCTCACTAGAGACAAAAGAAGGAGGGAGGGACAAGAGAGAGAGAGAAAGTACCCCACAAGGGGGCGGGAGGTGGCCATGCCACAGTTCCTTCTCCTCATTTTCTTGGAATCTTGACATGTATTTACATGTATCTGGCATATTTTTCAAGCCACCAGGTCCTGGACTTGAACCATGTAGTTAGTTATGTAGGATCCAGCTGCCTTAACTACCATACCATCTGACTGGTCCTTAGTTTCTTTTTTTTTTTTTTTAAAGATTTTTTTTTGATTGATAAATTATAATATATATTAATGGCATACTGGATGATGTTATAATATATGTATACAATGTAGAATGATTGAATCGGGCTGCTTAACATAGTCATCATCTCAAGTTTGTCATTTATTCTTCCTGTCTAACTGCAACTTTGAGTCCTTTGACTAACATCTCTCTTTTATTGTCCATCCCTCTGCCTCTGGTAACTCCCATTGTGTTTTCTGCTTCTATGAATTCTGTTGTTTTCAGATTGCATGTGTAAATGAGAACATGCAGTTTATGTATTTCTGTACCCAGTTTATTTCACTTAGCATAATTTTATCCTTTATGGACACTTAGGTCAATTCCATATTTTGGCTATTGTGAATAATGCTGCAGTGAAAATGGGATCGCATGTATCTTTTTGACATACTGATTTCAAATTCTGAGAATATATACCCAGAAATGGGATTGCTGGAACTCTTTAGTTTTTTGAGGAAACTCTTTACCATTTTACATAATGGCTATTTTAATTTACATTCCCACCAACAGTGTACCAGCAGTTCCTTTTTTCTACATCTAAACCAACACTTGTTATCCTTATCTTTTTGACAATAGCTAATAATTTTGACAGGTATGAGGTGATATGTCATTGTGGTTTTATTTTGCATTTCACTAATGCCTGAAGATGTTGAGCATATTTTCATATATCTGTTAGTCATCTCTATACCATTTTAATTCCTCTCTCTCTTTTTTCTTTTTTTTTTTTTTTTTTAGGTTTTTGCCATAGGGCACATGTGCATGCTTGAGAGAGGCAAAGGGAGACAGAGAAAGGGAAAGTGAGAAATCATCATTCAGGGGAGATGTTTCTCCACAATTCCTTCTCCATTTTTCTCCTGGGATTTTGGGCATGTATGCACACGCACCTGGCATGATTTTTCAAGTCTCTGGGTCTGGGACTCACAGTCAGCCATATAGAAATCTAATTCCTTGGGAACCAGCAGTTAGCATAATGGCTATGTTGCTGAACTCCCACATAGTCGATCGTGGTTCACGTCCCAGACCTGGTGGCTTAAAACTCACGCCAGGCACGTGTGCGCCCAAGATCCTGAGAGGAGAATGGAGGAGAAGGGATTGCGGCGTGACCATCCCCCGTGGGGGGATGATTTCTCGCCTTCCGTCTCTCTGTCTGTCTGGCGAGCGCACGCGCCCTATAGTGAAAACCTCTCCAAAAAAAAAAATCTAATGCCTTAACCACACTGCCACCTGCTGATTCTACCATTTTGATTTTTAAGAACACCTTCTCTGAGTGTTCTTTTTAAAAATAATGTCTTACTACTGGTTATGAATATAACTTTTTTATTTCTCTTGAGGATGTATATTTTTTTCCTACTCCTTTTTTTTTTCTTTCTGATTCCTTTTTCTGCGTTTGATTTATTGTTTTTCATTTTGTGTATTTTTCTTCAGTAACTGGTAATCCTTGGATAGCTATTCATAATTAAGCATAAGTTTTGGGAACTTTGAATGGACAGGAGAGTCATTTGGTAGGTCTCACCATAGGTGATCGCAGATACCTGAGCATTTCCTGTGTGTAAGTAATCCATAGCTATTTTTTCTGGGATTGTTGAACTTTCTTGGAGAGCAGTTGAACATTGCCTAAGATTTCTAAAAGTTGGGAAAGAAGGCTGATTATTTTAGCATTCATTATGTAAACTGGTTTTCAGTAAGGCTTCTTATCACAGCCCTCAAGTTGTTTATTTCTATTTCCAGAGCCTCTGTAGGTTACCATTTTCAAAGTAAACCTTAGTTTTTTGCTTATGTTGGCAGTTTTAACACATGTGAGCACTTCTTTGCTAATCTAAGGTGGAGTGTTTGTCCGTCCTCCTTTTAAAAAATCTGAACAGGCTTTATTAACTTGCTTATAATCAAAAAATGTTGCATAAGTGACCCCTTGTAACTTGTGAGTATAGGCAAGAAAAGGCTTTGTAGTTTCTGCCTGGGACATTGCTTGGGGGAAGCCAGGTGCCGTGTAAGAAGCCTGACAATGCTCAATGTCCACATATGGAAGCTTACTGAGATAGTCTCAGTTGGATTTCTAGCCAAAGTCTTGGTTGAATTTCTAGCCGATGACCTGTGTTAGCTGCCAGTCATGTAAATGAGCTTTCTGGTGACTCTCCTCAGCTACTAGCTGTATGCCATAATATGGGAAAACCCAAGGGAAAACTGTCTAGCTGAACCTTAACCATTAATAAGCCAATATTAGTAAATTATTGTTAGATAAAGTCCCTAATTTATTCCTGTTTTCTTAGTTTTTACCTAAGATCTAAGTCCCTTTTCTGTTCTAGGATCACATTTAGGATGTACCACATTATATTTACTCATCATATTTCCTTTGGCTTCTCTGGGCTGTAACAAGCTTCTCCAGTTTTTGTGTTTTGTGTGTGTGTGTGTGTGTGTGTGTGTGTGTGTGTTTGACAATTTTGCGTATGCTCAGGTGTTTTGTAGAATATTCTTCTATTGGAATTTATCTAATGTTTTTATCATGATTAGACTGGGGTATGGATTGGTTTGGAGGGAGGAAAACTATAGACTACCACTTTCATCACTTTATTTATGTACATACTGTGAAAGTGATTTATTACTGCTGCTATCAACTTTTGATTCCCTGGCTGAGACAGAGTTTTTCAGATTCCTCCACTGTGAAGTTACGTTTTCCCTCTTTTCATTTATTACTCTTTGCCCAATCCACATTTAGAAGGTAGGAGTTACCCTACTACTGCTTTGAGAGAAGTTACTTAAATTGTTTGGAATTCTTCTTTACTAAAAATTTGTGTTCGCCCCATTTATTTATTTATTCAGTCAGTTATTTTAATCCATCTAGAGTCATGGATAGTCATTTTATACTTTTGGTTGTAACTCAATACTACTTTATTTTGTTGTTTTAGATTCTCCGTTTAAAACTAAACAAATAAAATGTCAGCTGGTGGTATGGTGGTTAAAGCAGATGAATCCCATGTGGCCAACAGTGCAGTTGGAGTTCTGGATTCAGTGGCTTGAAAAATACACTGGGTGCATGTGTGTGCTTGCCCAAAATGCTGAAGAGAAGGAGAGATGGAGGAGAAGGAATTGCACTGTAACCGTTTCCCATGATGGGTGCTTTCTCACTTTTTCTCTCTGCATTTCAGAGAAGCATATGCATCCTCTGGCTAATTTAAAACAAAATTGTTTCATCTACCATTTACCAAGAGTGGAGATAACTTCTCAGAAATAGAATCATTGGATCAGAGTTACCAGTTATTGTATAATCTTGGTATTTTTAGGCTACATTTCTAAGCTACCCTAGCATGAGTGGCAAAATCACAGGTAGAGAGATTTTTTTGTAGCCAGCCCAATCCTAGCTTTATCCAACTTTTTGGTTGAAATGAGTTAATGAGGCTTACCTTTTACTTTTCATTTTTTAAAATAAATTTTTAATGTTGAAATAATTTTACATTTGTGGAAAAATTACAAAGATAGTATAGAAAATTCCTGCAAACCCCTTAGTTTCTGCTAGTGTTAACTTCTTACACTATTGTAGTATATTTGTCAAAATTATAAAACCATCATTGTGGAACCAGCAGATGGAGAAGTGGTTGTGGTGTTGGACTCCTACATAGTCTACAGTAGTTCGAGTCTCGGACTCGGCAACTTGAAACTCATGATGGATGCATGTGCATGCATGCCCAAAATCCTTAGAAGAGAATGAGGAGAAGGGATCGTAGCAAGGCCATCCCCCTGGGGGATGATTTCTTGTTTTCTGTCTCTGTTTCTCTCTGTCTCTCCAGGGAGCACATACACCTATAGCAAAAATCTCTTTAAAAAAATAAAAAAGCCATTGTTGTATTACCAAATTCTAGAATTTATTGCAATTTCACTAGTTTTTCTAGTAATCTTCTGTTTGTGCTGATATCTAACTCAGAATAATACATTGCCTTTTGTACCATTGCCTTTTGAGACCAAGTATTTATATAATGTTTTTTATTTTCTATTCTTTTTTTAAGAGAGATTTTTACTATAGGGCATGTGAACTCGCTAGAGAGACAGAGACAGAAAGCAAGAAATCACCCCTCTGGAGGAATGGCCATGCTGCAATCCCTTCTCCTCCATTTTTCTCTTGGGATCCTAGGCACACAAGCACATGCACCTGGCATGAGTTTTAAGCCACTGGGTCCGGGACTTGAACCATGGTGGGCTACGTGGGAGTCCAGCGACATAATCATTATGCCATCTGCTCACTCCAACTGTTTTTGAGTTTTAAGAAAGAAAAGCTCGTAAGCATTTTCCACTTATATCTAGAGTTTCAGAATACAAGTTCTAGGCTGGTCTGCCTTGGTTTGAATCCCCAATTGCCTCTTCAGTTGTGTTGTTTGGATGTATTCTAGATACCAATTTTCTGAATTGTAAAATAAGAATATTAACTGCTAACCTTACTTGGTTGTCACTAGAATTACAATAAATCATGTAATGCAAGAGTTTATCTTAGTAGAGTCACTAGCCTATACAGCTTATTTTAAAAAAGCATTTTTATTGCTATTTATATTACTTTTTTAGTGAAAAGAACAACTTAATAGGCTTCAGAAAGCCTTAGGAAAAATCTTGTTTGTGAGCCAGAAGCATCCCTAACACTGCTTCATCCTTTTGATAGGAAGCAGATGGGACTGACAGATTGTGCTGCTCTTAATAAGCAAGACTTGCCTATGTCCATGTGCCCCCTCTAACAAAAAGTGTACCAACTGGGGTAAGGAGGAGAATTTTGCAGTATCTAAATATCCTCTGTTGAAGTTTTATGGCTTCCTTTGTCTAAAGATTTTTTTTTAAAGATTGCTGAGAATCATTTAGCTTTTTTGATATTTTTCTGTAGGGTAGAACTCAAATGAGCTAATGTTTGTGAAGCATTTTAAACAGTGCCTGCCACAGAATAAGCAAGTATTTACTTATTCCTTCATGCCTCAGATAAGATAAAAGCATATTATGATTACATGTTAACATGAGCCTTTGGTACAAAAATTAAATGAAGGGACCAGCAGTTGATGTAATGGTTATATCGCTAGACTCCCTGTAGTCGGCCGCAGTTTGAGTCTCAGACCTGGTGGCTTAAACTCATGAGTGTGGGTGTATGCCCAAGATTCCAAGAGGAGAATGGGGGAGAAGGGATTGTGGTGTTGCCATCCCCCCTGGGGGTGGTGATTTCTCGCTTTCTGTCTGTCTCATTCTTTCTGGTGAGCACATGCGCCCTATTGCAAAAACCTCTCAAAAAAAAAAAAAAAAAAAAAAAGAAATGACCAGAGATGGTAGGATCTTTAACCCTCTGATTAGTTCTCTGCTTGTCTCTTCAGTGACTTGGGTTTCAGGCCAAACCTTTCTGAGGTTTCCTCCATCATTCTGTTGAGACAGCTGAAGATTCTTCATCTTCAGGGAGAGGACTAGTAAAAGTACAAGTAATTATCTGGCATTTGTAATTATTAGGATTAAGGGAGAATGAAATGATTCTGGTGTTTTTTTCCCTCAACATGTCTTGCATTGTCAGTCGTTTGATGGTTAAGGCAGCTGGATTCCACATGCTAACTGTGTGGTTTGAGTCCTGGACCTGGTGACTTGGGAAACATGCTAGGCATGTGTGTGCATGCCCACAACCCTAAAAGGAAAGATAAACAGAAGTGTTTGTGGTATAACAACCTCTCACGGCAGGGTGTTTTCTCACTTTCTCTGTTTCTCTGTATCTGTTGAGAGCACTTACTCTCTGGCAAATTTAAAAAAAAAAAAAAAAAGACTTACAATATGAATTTATTTTGGTGCAAAAACAATTTGAGGGTCAGCCTAAAATCCCCAAAGTTTGGAGAAAAGGAGAAGGGATTGCGATGTGATCATGCCCCATAGGGGATGCTCTTTTGCCATGCCCCAACTCCCTACTCCTGTCTGTCTCCGGCAATTGTGTGTGCCCTCTGGCAAATAAAGGGAAAAAAAAGAGAGAGAAAGAAATTCTGATTTACTATAGGTTTTCATAATATGTACTTTTTTTTGGTTTCTTTTGGAGAAGTTTTTGCCATAGGGCGTGTGCGCTTGCCAGACAGATAGAGACAGAGAGATAGAAAGCGAGAAATCACCCCCCAGGGGGGAATGGCCACACCACAATCCCTTCTCCTCCATTCTCCTCTCAGGATCTTGGGCGTGCACGCACACGCACCCGGCGTGAGTTTAAGCCACCGGGTCCGGGACACGAACCGTGGTCGACTACGTGGGAGTCCGGCGACAGCCATTATGCTAACTGCTGGTCCCCATAATATGTATTTTCATGAACTTTTCAAAGATCCTGTATGTGTCTATTTTTTTCTTTTTAATTTTATTTATGTCTTCCATGAGTGAGAAAGAGCACAAGGGCTTGCAATACAATACATCCCAGCTTTAACTAACTGCATTTCATGGACCACATACATGTCCAGTATATACAGGTCTCCATACACAAACGTGGAGCTTTCCCATGTGGATCAGTCTTTTTTAATGTCGCATTTCACTGCTGCTCTACAGTCCAGCTCCAGTATGTGTCTGTCTTCATCCATTGTGCTGTGGCATGTATTATTGGATCCTAGTCTTGAAATTAGTGCTTTTCATATTGGAAGATTTTTAGGTTTTTTGTTTTTGTACAAGAGTTTTTTTGTTTGTTTTTTGTTTTGTTTTGGCTAGGGCACGTGTGTTCAGTGGAGAGAGACAGAAAGAGAAAGGGAAAGTGAGAAATCACCCTTCAGGGAGATGGCCATGCTGCAATCACTTCTCCATTCTCCTGGGATTTGGGGTATGCAGGCACACACACCCAGAGTGATTTCAAACCTCCAGATCCAGGGCTTGAACTGTGGTCGACCATGTGGGAATCTAGTGCCTTACCCACCTGCTGACCCTGGATTTTTAAGATTATTCTTGTCTTCAGTTTTATCATAACTTGTATTTTGAGTGCAAGTTAGTGTTCCTTTATTATCAGAAAGTATTATTTTAGGCACTCTAGATTTTTTGTTTGTTTGTTTGTTTGTTTTGAGATAGTCTTTTAAACTCTAGATCTATTTTTGTACTCAAACATAATTTGTTTTGAGACTTTGTGTTACATGCTTTCCCACATCGATTCAATAAAATATGGGACCTGATCCTAATAAGCTTTTTAAATAGATATTTTTGTAATTTCTCTGACTATAGTCATAGCATGAAATTCATGATCAAAGCGTATAGATAGATAATCCTGTGATAGGAACCATTAACAATAAGACCTTATGACTCTCGTTTTAGTGAGTGAACAGTTATTTCCTTTAAAACAAACAAACAATAACTCAGGCCCAAGCAGGCAGGGGTGACTAGACCTTCCATTTCCAGCTCCTTGGCTTAAGCTGAGATTTCTCTTCCCTATGGGAGACCCTCCCTATTTCTTAGTCCTGTTGCACCCCCACCCCTAGTTCTGATTTAGGGGACAGATTATTTTACTGCCAGTGCCCTTCCTAGAATATGGGCCTGAGACTTTCCCTCCTTATTTGGACTCAAGATAATTGAGGTAAATTGAGAACTTTTAAGCTTTATTCAAAGTAAACTGACTCCATTTCACAGCAGTGATACACTTTTCAAGGGAAACTGGATCCCAATTCGAGTCACTGGACCTGGTGACTTGGGAAACATGCTACGCACGTGTGTGCATGCCCACAATCCTAAAAGGAAGGATAAACAGAAGTGTGGTTTGAGTTCCTGACTCATTCAACCTGAAGCTTGCCTGGCAAATGTGTGAATGCCCCAAATCCAGTGGGCTTGAAGGTCTAGAGGAAGGGATTGCAGTGTGGACCACACCTTATGGAGAGTGCCTATCCTTCCTTCCCTCCCTTTCTGTCCCCACTTTCTTTCTCTTTTTCTCATGTGTGTATCCAGGTATTCAATAATGAATAAAGAAAAAAACTAGGGACAAGCAGATGGTGTAATGGTTATGTCATTGGACTCCCATGTGGCTGACCACAGTTCAAGTCCTGGATCTGGTGGCTTGAAACTCGCACTGGGCTCATGTGTATATGTACCCAAAATCCAGAGAGAAGAATGGAGAAGGGATTGCAGTGTGGCCATCCCCCATGGGAGGTGATTTCTTGCTTTCTGTCTCTGTTTCTCCAGCAAGTGCCCTTGCCCTATAGCAAAATTCTCTTTAAAAAAAAAAAGAAAAAGAAAAAAAACTTTGAACTTTTCTAAAGAGTAGGAGATATCCAAAGGGAAATAAATGTTTAATGCATGATAACTAAGTTTATAATGTAGCCTGTCAGCATCCACCCTAGGGCTTGGCTCCAGCTGAATCATGATTAGGAGGCTGCTGATAAGGAAGAAAAAGAGGAAGCCCTTCAATCTTGAGAGGACCTGGGAATTGGAAAGAATGAGACAAAGAGACAGAAGAAGTGGAAACAGGCAGCCTGAGGCTAGGTAGCCCAAGCAACCTGTGCCGTACTTAAGCCACCCAGACAAACTGGGCCTCTTTATTTAGTATAAGGAGACACTACACATGTATGTTTCATGACACTTCGTTGCCAGGTTACAGACAGTAAGAAGCAGTTAACAAATCTATAAGGGCTTAGTTATACTGGGCCAGGCTGTATCCCTTGGTGATAATCCCATCATGAGAAAATCCCATTATCTTTTCTAATGGAGAGAAGTCTAGCTGTAGGTGTGAGGAAGAAGGCTAAAGAACTTCTCCATAAGGAGTGTACCACCACACCCAGAGAAGGCTAAAGAACCTTTTAGATGCAGAGCAGGGATTAGACTTTGCTAATTGGGGTCAATATGTGTCTTGACTTCCATCAGATGTGTCTGTTGGAAAGCCTCTAGCAATTTCCACCCTTTGCTCTGTCTGCAGGTAGGGTCAAGGAAAGGACAAGTTACAAGGTTCTGCCAAAGCCCGAAAGGACAGGTGGTGTTTGCTCAGAGCATGTCTCCATACCTCAGGTTTTCTCTCTAAACGTGTCCCCACAGTAACCTGTACCTATTCTGAACCCCAAGAGAGTTCAGTTTCCTGGTCCTCCTGGTCAACCTGTACATGTCATGCACACATGCTCATGAACTTGACTGACTAGAAAGGGTGGTGAGTGGTATCATTGTGTGAAACCCTTTTATTTATTTATTTTTAATTTTTATGGAGAGGTTTTTGCTATAGGGCATGTGTGCTTGCCAGAAAGACACAGAGAGACAGAAAGTGAGAAATTACCCCCCAACAGGGAATGGCCATGCTGCAATCCCTTCTCCTCCATTCTCCTCTTGGGATCTTGGGCACACGCACACATGCATGCACGCACGCACGCATGCACCCGGCATGAGTTTAAGCCACCAGGTCCAGGACTCAAACAGCAGTCTACTACATGGGAGTCCAGCGACATAGCCATTACGCCAACTACTGGCCCCCATGTGAAACCCTTTTGAGGGTGCTTGTCTCTTCCTTTCTTTCCCTCCCCTAACCTTCTCTCTTATAAAATAAATTAAAAAAAATAATTAAATGTCCAAATTATGGTAGGTAAGAATAGTTATGCTTTTGATTTTGGGTTAAATTAGAATCAGTTACTATAGGGGCTGAATGGTGGCACCGTGATAATACAACACTATGAGGCTAGCCCATATGGGAAAGTTCTGGGTTCATTGTCTGAAGCCCTCCCTAAACATGCCAGGTACATGTGTGCCCATGATTCAAGACTAGCAGAAACTGGGAATGGATCAATGGTGTAAGGAGGGTGTCTCTGTCGCTTTTTCTCACTCATTAAAGAAATGAATGAACTTAAAAAAAAAAAATCAGTTACTACAAATGTTTAGTAATTTTTTTCACTTTCATATGTATTAGTGTAATAAGTCTCTTTCAGGACCCAGCAGTTGGCATGGTGGTTAGGGGCAGTGGACTTCATATGGCTGACCACAGTTCAAGTCCCAGACCTGGTGGTGCTCATTCTCTTTCTCTTTCTCTTTCTCTTTCTCTTTCTCTTCCTCTTCCTCTTCCTCTTCCTCTTCCTCTTCTTTTTCTCTTGAGCATGCTCACACTGTAGCAAATTTAAAAATAATTATGATAAATAAAAATCAATAAAAAAAAAAGTCATAGGACCAGCAGATAGTTTTAAGGGTTATGTTGCTGAACTCCCACATAGTCTACCGTGGTTTGCGTCCTGGACCTGGCAGCCTAAAACTCACACCAGGCACTTGTACATGCGTGGCCAAAATCCCAAAAGGAGAATGGAGAAGGGATTGCAGCATGGCCATCCTCCCTGGGGAGTGATTTCTTGTTTTCTGTCTGTCTCTCTGCATGTGCCCTTTAGCAAAAATGTCTCCTAGGAAAAAAGTTCCTGCAGATAAAGAACTGTGGATTATCTACTTTAAAATTCATTAAAGTATAGGTGTTTGTAATGTGTCTACCAATATTATTTTCCTAAGTCAGTTTTCAGTTAAAAGACTACGTTTTGTGTGTGTGAAGAATAAAGGCAAAGAGATACTAGATAAATGTATACAATATTCACTATAGTAAAAGACTTTAAGAAGGGCCACCTTCTGGCCTACCTGCAGTGGCAAGGCAGTAGCAGGCTGCCTTGTGATACTGAAGTCACACTGAAAGGCCTGGATTTGCATCCCAGGTTGTCTTGGACACTCTGGGCACACCTGTGATCCTGGTTGGCTAGAGGCTGGGGAATTAGACATGGTAAGTCCCTGTCATGGACACTTTTCTTGTTTCTCTCTCCCCTCTTTTTTCTTTTCTTGTTTTTATGAAATAAGTAAGTATTAAAATTTAAAAAAAAAAAAAAAAAAGGGAAGCAGCAGTTAGCGTAATGGCTATGTCGCTGGACTCCCATGTAGTCGATCGCGGTTCACGTCCCGCACCCAGTGGCTTAAAACTCACGCCGGGCGCGTGTGTGTGTGTGCCCAAGATCCCAAGAGGAGAAGGGAGGAGAAGGGATTGCGGCGTGACCATCCCCCCTGGGGGGCGATTTCTTGCTTTCTGTCTCTCTGTCTGGCGAGCGCACGCACCCTATAGCAAAAACCTCTCAAAAAAAAAATTTAAAAAAAAAAAGGAAAACCTTACTTCTTATGGAAGAAAAAAATCATGTGTGAAAGTCATTCACTGCATCATCTATAGGCAAATTACTGCAGCAAACAAATTGAAAGTAGGAGCTTACAAACAGCTCTTAAAGTATCAATGATTTACTTAATTTTATAAAAACAAGGCCTTTAGGGGACAGCAGGTGATGTAGTGGTCAAGGCACGACTCCCCCATGACCAACCATTTGTCAAGTCCCAGACTCAGCCTGTGCACATGCATGCCTATAATCCCAGAAGAGAATGGAGGAGATGGGATTGTGGTATGGCCATCCCACCTGTGTGGGGTGGGGGTGATTTCTCACTTTTTGTCTGTCTGATGAGCTCATGCACCCTATAGCAAAAATCTCTCTCTCAGAAAAAGCCATTAAATCAAGTAATATAGTATGTTTATAAATGAGATAGGGAGTGACCTAAAAAGTACATTTCCACATAATGGTTTCCTGACTATAACAAAGTTATTTGGTTTTAAAGATTTAGGGGAACTTAAAATAGCACAGCAGTATATGCAGATATTTTTGAATAGGAAACACATGGCGCAAACATACTCTTTAATTTTCTCATTCTAGGTTAAAGTTACTAAGAATGTACTTGTTTTGAAGAAACAATGTTAGAGAACATTTGTGAAATAAATGTGATTGTTAGGTAATTTTTGTTGGGGGAAAGAAAGATCATCTATATATTAACTGTCAAATTTATATGCTGCAAGCACCTGTAAATTTAGGTGGATAAGCTAGGAAATCTTACATATACATCAAGATTGCTTAAAACAGCATTGTTTACAATAAAAAAATGAACAATAACTCAAATGTTAATTGATAGTGGAATGGATAAAAGCAAACTGTGGTATAAACATACAGTACAGTACAGAGAATATTTAGCAAGAAAGAAAAGTACTAATCAATGTGAAGTACTAAATATATAAAACTGAACAAGCACACATGAATCTGGTTATATAGTAAGGGATGCTAATTATAAAATTAAAGCTAGTATCTACCACATTGGATGAGAGAAGGGTAGAGTTGGGGGAGAGGGTAAGTAGGAGTTTCAGTGTCTGGATAATGTTCTGTTCCTCAGCCTGTATAGTGGATGCATGAGTGTTTGTTTTATTATTCCTTTGCTGTACATATACATTACATAAACTCTTATGTATATGACATTTCATAATGTTTTAAAAATTAAGTCATTATAGGACAGCCTCAACTTTAGCTTTCTATTGAAAACCAGCCTTCCTTCCCTTTCTTTTTTGCTAAATTAAAAACGAATTTGGCAATAGAAATCTTAAAACTATTTTTGGAAACCTTTGAGTGTCTAGACAGTGGTATAGTAGTAAAAAATGATACTCTGTGAGGTATTCCCACATATAAAGGCACCGAGTTCAAAACCTGGGCCCTCTCGAGTACACTGTACACTTGCTTACCCTGGGCTGGCTAAAGGCTGGGGGTGGATTGGGGTGTCAAGACCCTGTTGGAGGTGCACATGCTCTCTCAATCTCTGTCTTATTTATAGAAGAAATAAATATATAAAGTCTTGATTAATATTTTTGGAAGTCTTACTAAAATAGCATTTTTTTTCTGCCTTAATTTATTAAACACAGCTACTCACCATCCTGAATATTCTCATTGACCAGTCTTAACAGAGACATATATTGGATTGTTTGGAAAGTCACGACACATTTTTGCATAGAAGAACAGAAAAATAGGTCATGACTTTCTCTACAAACTGATATTTAAGCCCTAAAATTGTGTTATAATTGAATGTTTAAAATTCCTTAGCGAAGTTTTATTTTTTGTTTTTTTTTCTTTTTCTACAACAGTGATTCTCAACTTTGTTACCCATACAAGTCACCAGAGAGGCTTTTTAAAAAAATACTTAGATTGGGCCAGCTATTGGTACAATTAAGGTGGCTGGTTCCCACATGACTGAATGCTCAGTTTGAGTCCTGTACCAACACGGGTCACATGTGCGTGCATGCCTGAAAGAGATGGAAGGGATTGCACTGGCCATCTAGGGATGGCCACTTTTCTGTTTTTACCTGGCAAGCACATGCCCTATAGCAAATTTAAAAAAGAATTATATCTGGGTCTCACCCACCAAGATTCTGATTTAATTAATCCAGTGATTCTAGCGTGCTAGAATTGAGAAACCACTGTTCTAGAAGAAAGATGTAAGAAAAGAAATTTCTTAGTTTCTATTTTGTTCCAGTAAATTAAGATAATTTATTCTGAAAAATGCATTTGAGATGGGAATTACTAGAGACGAGGTGGACTATTGTAGATCAGTTTTCTATCTAATTTAAATGTTTTAACACCTACAATTTTTTCTTTCAGATTCATTACTAAACATGGGTGCATTTTTGGATAAACCCAAAACTGAAAAACATAATGCTCACGGTGCTGGGAATGGTTTACGTTATGGCCTCAGTAGCATGCAAGGCTGGAGAGTGGAAATGGAAGATGCTCACACAGCTGTTGTAGGTATTCCTCACGGCTTGGAAGACTGGTCATTTTTTGCTGTTTATGATGGTCATGCTGGATCTCGAGTGGCAAATTACTGTTCAACACATTTATTAGAACACATCACTACCAATGAAGACTTTCGGGCAGCTGGAAAATCAGGATCTGCTCTTGAACCTTCAGTGGAAAATGTCAAGAATGGTATCAGAACTGGCTTTTTGAAAATCGATGAATACATGCGTAACTTTTCAGACCTCAGAAACGGGATGGTTCGGTTCAACTGCAGTGGGAGTTATGATTTCACCTAAGCACATATACTTTATCAACTGTGGTGATTCACGTGCCGTTCTGTATAGGAATGGACAAGTCTGCTTTTCTACCCAGGATCACAAACCTTGCAATCCAAGGGAAAAGGAGCGAATCCAAAATGCAGGAGGCAGTGTAATGATACAGCGTGTTAATGGTTCATTAGCAGTGTCTCGTGCTCTGGGGGACTATGATTACAAGTGTGTTGATGGCAAGGGCCCAACAGAACAACTTGTTTCTCCAGAGCCTGAGGTTTATGAAATTTTAAGAGCAGAAGAGGATGAATTTATCATCTTGGCTTGTGATGGGATCTGGGATGTTATGAGTAATGAGGAGCTCTGTGAATTTGTTAAATCTAGGCTTGAGGTATCTGATGACCTGGAAAATGTGTGCAATTGGGTAGTGGACACTTGTTTACATAAGGTATGTAAGTTTTTTTGTTATAATTAAAATAATGCCTTAATTTTGAAAAGGCCTGGTAAGTAAGTTAAAGCAAACTGAAGTTTTTTTTTAAAACTTCATGTTTTCATTAGGAATAACCTCTCAATTTCAAAATAGTTTCATTCCAGAAATTATACCTTTGTGTTTTCTCTCTCTCTCTCTTTCTCCTTCTCCTCCTCCTTCTCCTCCTCCTTCTCTTCTTTTAAGGAGAGACAAAGTGAGAAATCATCCCTCAGGGGGATGACCATGCTGAAATACCTTCTCCTTCATTCTCCTCTCAGGATTTTAAGCACAAACACACACACAGCGTGAGTTTAAGCCACTGGGGCCAGGACTCAAACTGCAGTCGACTATATGGGAGTCCAGTGACATAACCATTACACCATCTGCTGGTCCCAATATTGTGTTCTTTTGCCATCCTCTTTGGTGCCAGCATTCTAATTTGAAAGTTAAGTTTAATAAATTGGAGGTATTTGTTGTATGTAAGTGCTTTATGGCTTGTTGCTGTGGCATCTATACAGAATTGTGACTTTTGATTAATAGCTATCTTATGCCAGATTATTAAGCCACTTGATAAAATAGCTATGTAGCGGTATTCTGTACTATATATACTATAAGATGAAAAGCCATATAAAATATTGGAAGATATTCCAGAGTCTCACCAAAGTAAAATTTAATTTTCAAACACCCAGCAATTAAAACAAAGCAGAAATAAATATATGAAAGTTTTTTCTGGGGGCTGGCAGATGGTAGGGTGGTTAAGGGCGCTAGACTCCCACATGGCTGCTGTGGTTCAAGTCCTGGACCTGGTGACTTGCCTTCTCTCTCTCTGTGTGTCCCTCTCTCTCCTCCTCCCCTTCTCTGGTCAAATTAAAAATAAATAAATAAAGTTAAATAATTTCTTAATTTTTTTTAAAAAAGCTTTTTCCTAGTAATAAAATATAAAAGAAACTTACAGGTGAGACACTATATAAATAATATATGATTTGATAGTTTCTTTTGTAAAAGATACCAGAATTCTTTTTAAATAGATGTTTTCATTATTACTGATTAAAAACTAGAGGCTTTAATAAAATACCACCCTGTAAAGAACTCTTATGGAACACTATATTAATCTTGATACAGTAATGGGGAAAAAATTAGAATTAACAGGTAATTTGGTTTTTGATAGCATCTATATAGAATTCATTTAAGATTTATCTGGTTAGTGCCTGAAGTGTGCAAGTACACAAGGGGACTTAAAAGTGTGTAAAAGAATAGAATTAAAGTATCAGTTTGTTTTGTTGTAAAAAATTTGAGAAGCTATACATAATTTTCTCATTATATGCTTTTCTTATGAACTATTTTTTTTTTTTTTTTTTTTTTTTTTAGAGAGGAAGATTTTTGCTATAGGGCATGTGCACTCACCAGAAAGACAGAAAACTAGAAATCATCCCCCTACCCCAAGAAAGACAGAAAACTAGAAATCATTCGCCCCCCTCCAGGGGGGGATGGCTATCCTGTAATCTCTTCTCCTTCATTCTTCTCTTGGGATTTTGGGCACTCATACACACATGCCTAGTGTTAGTTTCAAGTCCAGTGACATAACCATTACACCCTCTCTTGGTCCCCCCATGAACTTCTTGAAGACCCTTTGTACTATAACTGTAAAGGTATCAAGGCTAATTTTTAGTTATATTAAGCAGAGTTGTATTTACTTATTCTGGCTAGCTTAGAACTGTTCTCTCTACCATGTAAGTTGCTGTGGAAGGTACTAACAAAGTTTCTCAAGAAGGATCTGGGTACATGATGAAATACATATTTCTTTTCCATAGTATGGAAAGAAACAACTTCAAACAAAGAAATTTAAGGACTGCTGTTACCAGCACTCAGGAAAAAAATTCCTCTTTTTTTTTTTTCCTGAAATGATTTTAATGGTAGTAGTATCTTTTGCTGATTTTTATTTTTAGTACACTATCTATTTTTTAGTACACTATCTTTTTTTTTTTTTTTTGAGAGGTTTTTGCTATAGTGTGGTGGCGCTTGCCGGACGGGGCAGTGTGTGTGCGCTCGCCAGAAAGAGACAGAAAGCAAGAAATCACCCCCCAGAGGGGATGGCCACGCCACAGTTCCATCCTCCTCCATTCTCCTCTCAGGATCTTGGGCACACACGGACATGCGCCCAGAGTGAGTTTAAGCCACCGGGTCCGGGACTCAAACTGCGGTTGACTACATGGGAGTTCAGCAACATAGCCATTATGCTAACTGCTGGTCCCAGTATACTATCTTTTTTACTTCTCTGCATGAATTAAGGACAGAAGTATTGATGGGTCATTGGGCAAATAGTAAGTGGCTCTAAATATGTCTTTCTGGGGTTGCTCCATGACTTACTGGTTAAGGAAATGGATCCCACATGACTGACTACGTGGTTTAAACCCTAGCCCTGGAGGCTTGAAAAATATACCAGGTACTTGTACATAGGAGCTCCAAATCCTGACAAGTGAGGAAATGGAGAAGGGATTGTGGGACCTTGTTCATTGTGACTGGAATGTGCTTTCACCCTCTCCTTCCCTCTTTTGAGACGGGGTGGGATGGGGTAGTGGTAGTGGTAGTCTTTCTCCTTAGACTCTAAATCAAATGATCTTGACCAGATTTTTCCCCTCACATTTTCTTCCTTCCAAATAAGGAAGAGAGAAAGACATCACTTCCAACAGGGTCTCCTTAACCCCACTACCACCGTAAGCCTCAACTAGCCTTGGTCATGGGCAAACGTGTGTTCAGCATGTATAGGGAGCTCTCAGAAAGTCAACCTTGGGCCTTCACATTTGACTTCAGCAGTGCCAAGAGTGGTGTTGCTGCTATAGCAACACAGCTGTCCTGACCTACAGCTTTTCAAGATGAAAGCAGGCATATGTGTTTTGCTTAATTAGCAAATAAAAACAGCATTTCCCCAATTATAAAAATAGTAATTGTTAGTGAAAAAAATCCATGTAATATAGAAAATATTTTTAAAAATTCAAACTTTTGTTGTGTTCTTTGTATCTTTCCTGTCTTTGCTTGACTGTGAGTGTGTATATTTTTATAAAAATGAAAACCTTTACTTGAAATTCTATAGCCTGTTTCCAACAGTATATTGTAGACTAGAGATCTTCATGTCTCTACATACTGATATGCATCATTTTTCATGACTGCATGACTGCATAGCAAGCATCCTGTTAAATGAATAATGTGGTTGTGAGGAAATAGCTAAAAATAATTCTAGATGTGTAATTTGGACAAAGGAAAGAAGTTTATATAGCAGATAAATCATACCTTCCGTACAATTGAACAATTGAAAGAATGCTAATTTTCTGGAATTTTGAGTGAGATTTAAGTGACTGTAGTGTCAAGCTTTGAGTGGTAGGTTTTATTAGTTTTAAGGGATTAAAATGCTCATGTTGATAGTGCTAAAAGATTGGAGCTCTAGAATCTCAGAAATGAGGAATAATAATAAGATGAGGTTGGGGCCGGTGATTCCTTCCATTTTAGTTGAAACTGACCATTGTAGTTCCTGAATAAAGCCGCATTCAAGTTGAAATCAGTATTGGGAAACTTACCTGGTTTGGGTTGAAACATAACAGACATTGAATTGTTTGAACCATCAGAAGATATGGAATTAAACCTTTTTTTCTTATTTTTTAACTCCATAAATTTGTTGTTCCACTTTTGTATTATAAAACCAAGGGTTAGCAATATTATAAAATAGAATATGATTTCTTTGAATTTAATCTTAAAAGACTGAATATAGGGCCAGCTAGTGACTGGATCCTACATGACCAGTTTTGCAGTTGAAGTCCTGAACCCAGTATCTTGGAGGACCTAACAGACATGTGCCTGTGCATGTCCAGAAATTCTAAGAGGAGAATGGAGAAGGGATTGCAGCGTGTCAATCTGCCCTGGGCTGCCTTTTCACTTTTCTCCCCCCCACCCCCCAAGCACATATACCCTGTAGCAAACTAAACAAAGATTGAATATAAATTTTAAAATCCATGGAAAGCACTTAGCAGTTTAGCTTAGGTAGGTATTACTCTGCTTTAAAAGGAGAAAGAGATCAGTTATTTAGTAGATATATTCCTGACAATAACTTTAAATGAAGTCTTAATAATTTCTATATTTTTCTAGCATTTTTAATACTTGTCATGCCTGAACTTTTTATAAGAACTTTTATATTAAATATTGGAAGGTTGATAATCATCAAAATCATGATGACCAGGGTTAGCACTATAGCCCAGTATTTGTAATACTTGTCATGTCTTAACTTTTTATAAGAACTTTTACATTGGGACCAGCAGTTAGCGTAATGGCTATGTCGCTGGATTTCCACGTAGTCGACCGTGGTTCGAGTCCCGGACCTGGTGGCTTAAACTCACGCCGGGCGCGTGTGCTTGCGTGCCCAAGATCCCAAGAGGAGAATGGAGGAGAAGGGATTGTCGCGTGGCTATCCCCTCTGGCGGGTGATTTCTCGCTTTCTCTCTCTCTGTCTCTCTGTCTGTCTGTCTGGTAAGCATACGTGCCCTATAGCAAAAACCTCTCAAAAAAAAAAAAAAAGAACTTTTACATTAAATCTTGGGAGGTTAATTAATAATCATCAAAATCATGATGACCAAGGTTAGCAACATAGCCCAGTATTTGAATGAGCTGGATTTCACATAGCCAACCACGTTTTAAATCCCGGCCCTAGTGGCTTGAGAAACACACTTGTCCAAAATCCAAATGAATGGACTCAAAATCCTGACAGAATGGAGAACGGAGGAGAAAGGATTGTGGCGTTAATGTGCCCCATTTGGGGATGCTTTCCGAAAGTCTCTCTGGCAAACACATGCTCTCTGGCAATTAAAAAAAAAGAAATCAAATGTTCTAAACACTTTACACATATTTTATCTCATTTAATTTTTACAACAATCCTGTGAGATAGTTAGAATCATTGTTTTTGATAATCATTCTTCAAGGTTTTATATATATATAGTTTTTTTAGAATTACTTATTTAAGTTTTATTTATTTTAAATTTGCTGTAGGGTACATGCACTCACCAAAGAGAGACAGAGACAGGGTAAGTGAGAAAGCAAGCCGCCAGGTTCAAGACTCGAACTGCAGTGGGCTAAGTGGGAGTCTAGCGCCCCAATCATCATGCCACCTGCCAACCCCACTAACAGTATTAATATGTAGGTATTGGATGGCTCTGGTTAGTTATTAACCTATTTGAATTAGCTATATAACTCTAGAGACAAATGGTCCTTAAGCAGCCTTCTCATTTTATTATGAATACTTGTGTTCATGGGGTTTACTGCTGACCCATTTCAGGTTGAATAAAATATGTTAGTGTTGTTTGCATAGCCTTTTCTAACTTACAAATCATATATATTGTATTAATCTTCATAGTAACCTCTATGGTAAACAAAATATACTTTTATATCTCCAATTTACTAGTAAGGAAATGAAGGTTGTTTGACATTAAGGTAGTTATTAGTATTCTACTTGATGAGTGTTGAAGCTGAAACTAGAATCTGAATTTCCTGACTCAGGTTTAGTTTTTTGTTTTTTGTTTTTTTTTTCAGGTTTAGTATTTTGTTAGCAGTGTTTCTGAGCAGGCTCTGATAAAGTATTGTGTGTGTGTGTGTGTGTGTGTGTGTGTGTGTGAATATTTGTGAGAGTATATTAGTTTTTTCAGTCTGAAACATTTTCCCTGACAGAAATATTAAAACTTTCCTTTTTTTCCTTCAATTTCTACAAGTTTTTTTTTTTTTTTTTTTTGGTAACATACAAAGATGTTTGAAGTAGTTACTCATCTTTATATTCTTCCTTTCTGGTCTCAATCCCCCTGGGTTAACTACTGTTTATGATTTGCTCTGTGTCCTTCCAAATGACTCTCTGTCATTCAGTAAAAATGTATTAGCATAAAAATAGCATTTTTTGGACCATTTTATAGAAACAGATCATGCTGTGCATATTACATTGCTACCTGCCTTGTTTTACTTAAATTATAAAAGTCATTATTTCTTTAGTTTTTCCCAAATTCAGTTTACATACCACATATTAGAAGCATATTAGAAGCTTATTTATTTTAAAATATGAGATAGTACCTGATTTTTGGCTGAAATTGAAGGAAATTCATTACTCTTCTAGCATCATTATTCTGGATTATTCATGCAAATGGAAAGTGTATTCATATGCACCCCCAAATAATTGTTTATTTATAAACTCAGGGCTTTTTCCATTGTAGTTTTTAGAAAATATAAATAATGCATAATTAGACATGGGTACTACTAGAGTGGAGTTTGGTATTATATATTTTGAGGAGTAGAGGAAGAGAGCTGATTATAAAGTGTAGGATGTGAAGGAAATGTAGTGTTTTGTAAAGATTCCCCACTCTTCTTAGTTCTCACTGCTCTATGTATTGTCTCAGTAATGTTTTTAGAGTGCCTCCTCAGTATTCATAATTAACAGTTTCAAATAATGAGTGGTTAAACTTAATGAGTCTAAATGTCCTAACAAAATAATACACAATATTGAAAAAGTATTTTTTATTCTTAAAAATTTATTAATGGGATGTGTATACATGTTGGACACTGTACAACTTCTCAAACCTTGTACTCCTTGGACACTGCCACTTACATGACATCAGTTTTTATAGAGACTTGCTTTTTGCCACAGCAATCCCCAAAACTAGCTTTCCAAAAAATAAGATGTCATTAAGAGAAATATCACGTAATATTAAAATTTTGAACTGTCTCAAGCTGGCTTGTGGGATGTTCACAGACAGTGAGATCAGTCAGTGTGTTTCCCTCTTGTTTAAAATGTCGCTGGTGGGACCAGCAGTTAGCATAATGGGTATGTCTCTGGACTCCCATGTAGTCGACTGCCATTTGAGTCCCGGACCTGGTGGCTTAAACTCAGGCCAGGCGTGTGTGCGAGTGTGCCCAAGATCCCAAGAGGAGAATGGAGGAGAAGGGATTGCAGCATGGCCATCCTCCCTGGGGGGTGCGTGTCTCTCTCTTTCTGGCGAGCACATGCACCCTATAGCAAAAAAACCTCTCCAAAAAAAGAAAAAAAAAAATGTCACTGGTGAGCACACTGTGGCACCTTAGGGCTTCTTGTGCACTGTTGAGAACCACAGGTTTAGTAATAAGAACATAGGCTTTGGAGCCAGACAACTACGTTTTAAGTTATGCTGAGCCACTTGGAATGAATTTGGGCAAAGTCCGGTTTCATCATCTTTATGAAAGAAAAGTATCTTTTTTATGGGGCTGTTGAAATAAGAACTCCTGGCAAGTTCCTGAAAGTATATGGTTGATAGGCCTCAATAAATTTTAATTACTAACGATAATTATGAAACAAAGAGGTAAATTCTTATGGAGGAAAAATCATTTGAAGGAGTAGGGTAACGATGGACGTAGTGAATATTCTTGACGTAATCATAGTCTTCCTGTTTTCATGGATGGGGAAAATATGGTTTGTAGCTGATTTTTTCAACTTCATGTAAATGAGATCACTATTTTGAGTGTCAGGTTAAGGGGAAAAAAAAGGATTTTAAAAATGAATACCAATAATTCACTTCTCAGGTATTTATTTACTAACCATGGCAGTGATAGAAGTTATATTTACAACCTATTTCATATGCTGTGGTAAGATTTGATTGTGGAAGCTACTTTGTAACCATGCAACAGTCAGCTTTTAAAACTAACAGCATCAAATTGTTTTCAATTTAAATTTTGGTGCCCTTATTAATAGCAGGGCGACTGGCTTCTTTGACTTAACTACTACATCTATTAGTCCTCTAATTCTTTAGCATGATTGCTCTGCTGTTGTAAAAAGCAAAAAGAGGTACTGAACTAATAAAATTTCAGTATTTGGCTAATTGCTTTGGTTATCTAGGCTGGATTTTTCAAAAAGCATATTTCCTTTCTCAGTGGAAAAAAAATTACACTGATTATACAGGAATAATCTGTCTCTAGTAAAACAGGAGGGGCTATTTTCAATTCCTGTTCAAAAACTACTGAAACACACTCATACTTTGTATTTAGGGGGGGAATTATCTTTATATAGAAAGAAAGCTGCAGCGCTGAAATCCCACATGCTTGAGGTATAAATGTAGTTCCTTTAAATATCTTCAGAGGGCCATGAACTTCTTGAAACTATGTCTTAGTTGATTTTCCAAATGATGGAATTATATTTTTTAGTTTTTGTTTTACCTACACTTATATATGTACAGTCATCAACCAAATATAATATTTCTAGTAATGAGTCATGAAGTTTTTTTTGGTTTCATTAAAGAATGAAATTAGTTTGGCCAATTTAGAGAGGCTGATTTCTGAGATATCGTGAATCTGGTTATGTAGTCATGACAGCTCTTCTTCCAAAGCATGAGAATCTGTGGAGAGAGTTACTTTTTTTTTTAAAGTCTTCTGAAGACCCCTGTGGTCTTCAGCGTTTGTTCCTCTTAGGTTAGGACTTGGAAGCAGAAGTTCTTCAAAGCCTCTCTCCATTTTGGCTGTCATGTGGGTTTTGGAAAGGTAGCAAGTCTGAACCAAAGTTTGGCATTAATGACTGAAATATTAGGACAGGTGTGACCTTGGCAGTTTTCACTTGGATTGGTAAACCCCGTTATCAAAATAGCTTACCACCTCTGTCGACTTAGTTTTTTGGCATAGTAAACAAGGAAAAAAATGTTTTAAAAAAGTCATCATTTTGGGACCAGCAATTAGTGTAATGGCTAAGTTGCTGGATTCCTACGTAGTCAACCGTTCTTCGTGTCGCGCACCCGGTGGCTTAAAACTTGGCGGGCGCGTGTGCGTGCATGCCCAAGATCCTGAGAGGAGAATGGAGGAGAAGGGATTGCAGCATGGCCATCCTCCCTGGGAGTGATTTCTCACTTTCTATCTCTCTCTCTCTCTCTGTCTCTGTCTGTCTGGTGAGCGCACATGCTCTATAGCCAAAACCTCTTAAAAAAAAAGTCATCATTCTAAGAACAGTTTCATCTGTTTTAAGAAATTCAGTTAAAGTAATCTGTAGATAAAATAGAAAATACATTATATTTATAGTTCATAATCTTGTACTACAATACAATATAGAATATAGTCTCTGCCTTCATTTTAACGTAGATAATTTGTAATGGTGTGGTTTAAAAGGCAATGGTGAAATTTGTGCTAAAAGTAGCCATTTAGCTGCTCTGCAGACTCTAAAGTTGTTTATGATTTTGTAGAACAATCTGACATCTTTCTTTAAAAGTTATCCCATTTGAGAGGGGTTATAGCTTAGTCATCCAGCTATGTATTCCACTGTTTGTTGCTGTATGTGCCCTTAAAATAGTTTCAAATTTAACATATTCCACAGTTTGCAGTTGCTCAGTTTAGCTTCTTGGGTATCTTGCTGATCGAGAATTATCAGTTACATTAAATTCAGTGGAGTTGTGATAACATTTGTTCTGATGGCAGGTTAATCAGATGGAAGAAATTCATACTTGTGTTGGGAAGAGGGTAGGTACATTTTGGGTTTGAGCCACTCTGGGAATATAGTTCTTTGGAAAAAAACATGTTAAATGTATACATCCTAGATGATGAAATAAACTATAGTTGCTTAAACTAAGGAATGTTTTGAAATAAATAATAGAAAGTTGGTAGATTATAGAAGTATAATTTTTTTTCTTTCTTTAATGTGCAGGGAAGTCGAGATAACATGAGTATTGTACTAGTTTGCTTTTCAAATGCCCCCAAGGTCTCAGATGAAGCAGTGAATCAACCGTTCTTCGTGTCGCGCACCCGATGGCTTAAAACTTGGCGGGCGCGTGTGCGTGCATGCCCAAGATCCTGAGAGGAGAATGGAGGAGAAGGGATTGCAGCATGGCCATCCTCCCTGGGAGTGATTTCTCACTTTCTATCTCTCTCTCTCTCTCTGTCTCTGTCTGTCTGGTGAGCGCACATGCTCTATAGCCAAAACCTCTTAAAAAAAAAGTCATCATTCTAAGAACAGTTTCATCTGTTTTAAGAAATTCAGTTAAAGTAATCTGTAGATAAAATAGAAAATACATTATATTTATAGTTCATAATCTTGTACTACAATACAATATAGAATATAGTCTCTGCCTTCATTTTAACGTAGATAATTTGTAATGGTGTGGTTTAAAAGGCAATGGTGAAATTTGTGCTAAAAGTAGCCATTTAGCTGCTCTGCAGACTCTAAAGTTGTTTATGATTTTGTAGAACAATCTGACATCTTTCTTTAAAAGTTATCCCATTTGAGAGGGGTTATAGCTTAGTCATCCAGCTATGTATTCCACTGTTTGTTGCTGTATGTGCCCTTAAAATAGTTTCAAATTTAACATATTCCACAGTTTGCAGTTGCTCAGTTTAGCTTCTTGGGTATCTTGCTGATCGAGAATTATCAGTTACATTAAATTCAGTGGAGTTGTGATAACATTTGTTCTGATGGCAGGTTAATCAGATGGAAGAAATTCATACTTGTGTTGGGAAGAGGGTAGGTACATTTTGGGTTTGAGCCACTCTGGGAATATAGTTCTTTGGAAAAAAACATGTTAAATGTATACATCCTAGATGATGAAATAAACTATAGTTGCTTAAACTAAGGAATGTTTTGAAATAAATAATAGAAAGTTGGTAGATTATAGAAGTATAATTTTTTTTCTTTCTTTAATGTGCAGGGAAGTCGAGATAACATGAGTATTGTACTAGTTTGCTTTTCAAATGCCCCCAAGGTCTCAGATGAAGCAGTGAAAAAAGATTCAGAGTTGGATAAGCACTTGGAATCACGGGTTGAAGGTAAGAAAGAGGCTTTTTTGTTTGTTTAGAAGAAGGGAAAAATACTCTTCCTTGTTTATCAAATGATTCTTTTTAAATTTCCTTAGGAAAAACAATTACTTCAATACGAAGTCTCAAAAAACATCTGTATGTCTAAGATTTACTATCATGAGCCAAAGTGTGAGGATTTATATACCATCAAAGAGAAACAAAATTCGAAAATAATCTGTTAAAGTTTGCTTTTTTTCCTTTTCCCTGATTACATTCCTTAGTAGTAAGTGAAGAATCAAGTGAAATTTGCCTCCAATTATCGTAAACATCAAGCGCTATAATTCCACAGATACAGATTCTTCTTTCCCAACCTTTCCCAAGTTAATTATTAGAATCATTACCTTGTGTTTTTTTACCTTTTTAAAAAGTTTTGCCAGAGATTGTGTACACTCACCAAAAAGGGAGAGAGAGGGAGAGAGCATCCCACTTGTGGGACATGTCACACTACAATCTCTATTCTGTATCGTTTTTTTCTGGGATTTTGCACACTGTGTATATGTACCCAGTGTGTTTTTCAAGCCACTTGACCTGGGACAAGAACCATGCAGTCAGCCATGTGAGATCCATTTCTGTTAACTACCAGACCAAGGTCTGGCTCATGTTTTTTATCTTACTGGTAGAATTGGCATTGATGTTTCCAAAGATTATTGATTTCACTTTATTTTTAACCTTTCATTTTACAATAATTTAAAATTTATAGAAAAGTTGCAAAAATTGGGACCGGCAGATGGCATAACAGTTAGGTCGCTGGGCTCCCGCATGGCCAACGGCGGTTAAGTCCCAGACACAGGTTTTAAACTCATGCCAGGCACATGTGTGTGTGTGCCCAAAATTCTGAGAGAAAAGTGGAGCAGAAGGGATTGTTGCTGACCATCCCCTTTGGGGGGGTGATTTCTCACTTTCTGTCTGTTTCTTTGTCCCTGTCTCTAGCAAGTGCATGTGCTCTATAGCAAAAATCTGTCTACAAAAAAAAAGAGAGAAAAGTTGCAAAACTTATTACAAAGAACTCCATATACATGAAATACTCTTTACCTAGTCACCATTTGTTAATAGTATATCACATTTGACTTACCTCTCTCTATATACATGCCTTTTCTAACAAATCTCCCATCATATTTAACTAAATTTGTTTTCATGAACCAATTGAAAGGAAGTTACAAATATAATATCCAGTACCTCCTAATAAACAGGAATGGTTTCTACCTAACTGTAGTACATCTATCAAAATTAAGAAGTTAATATCTATATGGTATTACCTCAGGTCCCATGTACATTTCTCTGATTGTCCCAGTGATGTCATGTATACATCTAGGATCTAGTTCATAGCATGTGCTGCACTTAGCTGTCATGCTTCTTCATTCTCTATTTTTAAAAATCCCTTGGTCTTTTCTTGTTTTACTGACCTTGACCATTTTTTAAGAGTACAGTTTAATTATTTTAAATAATTTACTTTATTTGTAAAATGTCACCAATTTGAGTTGGCCAGTGTTACCTTTTGGTAAGATTTAAACAGTATGTTGACAGTAATGTCATAGAAGTGATTCTAGGGGCCGGCAGTGGTGTGGTCGTTAAGGACGCTGGATTCCCACGTGGCTGACCGTGGTTTGAGTCCAAGACCTGGTGGCCTGCTTTCTCACTTTCACTTTCTCTCTCTCTTACCCTCCCTCTCTGGTCTAATTAAAATAAGTAAATAAAGTTAAATAAAATAATTTCTTAGAAAAAATTTTAGAAGAAAAGAAGTGATTCTAGATTCTTCTCAGTGCACCATATTAGGAAGCATACAATATTGATTTGTCCTATTACTGGTAATGTTAACTTTGATTATTTGCTTGAGATGTTGATTTTCTTCTGTTGAAAAGTTAATAAGTGTGTTTTACTTAATGTGTTATATTTATTAGTAAGTATTCTATGGTGAAAGACTTTGAGATTAAGTTAATAACTTTTTCCTCATAAGGTTTTCACCTACCAGTTTTAGCATCCAACTTGGACTCCCACAAGGACAAGTGGGGATTTGTAACCAAGGAGCAGGGGGAGGGGATCAATGCATAGAAAATCACAAAAAGGAAGCATCAAGGATAAAGGGTTTCTGACTTAACTGACTTGATAGGATCATTACTGAAGGTAAGCTAGAGTGAAAAAATAATCCAAGGTGGTCAGCTACAGGCAGTAGATTTTCACAAAACTGATTTAGCTGGATTCTTGCTCAGATTGGACGCTATAAAGACACAAGATGCTATAAAGACACAGAGGGAAGCCAGAAGTTGGCCCAGTCAGAAAGGATTCAAGAACTTAACTAAAATTTTGGTCAAAGAAAATCTTTGTCATAATAAATGAGTTATTTGTTAAGCATCTAATGTGGTACCTAACATGTAAGCTCTCAGCAGACTGCAACTTAATATTAACTCTTAACTCCTTTTTGAACTAAATTTCAATTTCTTAAAGGCATGGTTATGGTTAATTCATTTCAACATGGGTAATATAGTCTCAGTTTTCTCTGGTATAGTTTATAAATTTCAAACGTTACATGGACAGAAATGGCAAGTACATAATATAATCTCTGAGACCTGTGGCAAATACTTGATGGTAATCGTTCAATCAGAAAACTTTAAAATCCAGGGCAAGACAGCCACTACAAATCACTTTAAGATGTAATTTCTTTTTATAAGGCAATGTTCTTCAAGGGATTGTATTTCTTTTGGAGCTTTAAATGAGATACTCTCACCTTTAATTTTTTTTTTTTTGGAGAGGTTTTTGCAATAGAGCGTGTGCACTCACCAGACAGAGAGAGAGAGACAGAGAGACAGAAAGCGAGAAATCACCTCCGGGGGGGTGGATGGCCACGCTGCACTCCCTTCTCCTCCTTTCTCCTCTCGGGATCTTGGGCACGCACGCACACACCCAGCGTGAGTTTAAGCCAACAGGTTCGGGACTCGAACCATGATCGACTATGTGGGAGTCCAGCAACATAGCCATTATGCTAACTGCTGGTCCCCTCTGACCTTAAATTTTTTTTTTTGGAGAGATTTTCACTGTAGGGCGCGTGCGCTCGCCAGACAGACAGAGAGAGACATAGAGACAGAAAGCGAGAAATCACCCCCCAGGGGGGATGGTCACGCCGCAATCCCTTCTCCTCCATTCTCCTCTCGGGATATTGGGCACGCACGCACACGCGCCCGGCGTGAGTTTTAAGCCACCAGGTCCGGGACACGAACCGCGGTCGACTACGTGGGAGTCCAGCGACATAGCCATTACGCTAACTGCTGGTTCCCAAATTTTGAGATAAAAGCATTCTGCTGGTGTATTAGATACATCTGTGTATGTGGTTTTAGTAGAAGTGAGTAGGTGAGAGAAAAATAGGATTTAACCTGATTTGATCTATTAGATATTTAGTGAGTCCGTTGTGCATATATTAATTTATTTAATTATGATGAGCACATTTATCACCAAGGATGTAATGATAAACAGAACAAGTCTTATGGAGTTTATATTCTAGTAGAGACCAGCAATTTTTTAAAAAATAATAGAAGAAAAATAAAATAAACAGAGAGTAACAAGGAATGTTGGTTGGGGAGGTCTCTGTGAGGAAGGAGCAAAAACCTGTAACTGGAAATAGTGGATATCTGAGGGACAGCATTTCAGGTAGAGAAAGCCACAGACTGAGGAGGAAAAGCGCTTACTGTGACCTCTTTAGAATGTGCCAGTAGAACAGGAGAAAAAAAATTGAGAGGTTTCTAGGAAGAATATAAAAGATTCTCTCTTGGATGCACTGTGGAGATAAGGGAAGAAGTCAGTTACCAATTAGAAAGATACATTAATGCACATGGCAGATATGGTGGTGACTTGGGTTAGAATGGCTCTAATAGAGAGGTATGAAAATTGGATATGCTAGACTGCGGTGGTTCTCAATTGGAGGAGATTTTGTTCCCAGGGACCACATGGCAATGTCTAGAGATATTTTGGTGTCATAATTGAGGGAGCGCCACTGACATCTAGTTAGTAGAAGTTAGGGATACTGCTTAACATGTTGAAGTACACAAGACATCTCCAATGACAAGAAATTGACCTTAAAAAATCAGTAGTGCTAAATTTATCTTTTATTTTTATTTATTTTATTTATCTTTTATTGCTATAGCAATACAAGTGTAAAGTAGAAAAACTGCAGTCCTGTCTTTGTGAAGCTTTTAGTCTACAGTACAGTAAGCATCATGTATATGACAGTGTATAGCACTTTGCTGTTTACTACAGTATGTTTCAGGCAGATGGGAATTTATAGCAGTACACTTACTCTAGGCCTGGGTTGGAAGGATTTAAGTAAGGAAAACTAAGATATGCAGGTGATATAGTGGTTAAAGCAGTGGACTTCTACGTAGCTAATCATGGTTTGAATCCTGAACCTATAGTCTTGAAACATATGCTGAGAGCATGTGCGCACGTGCCCAAAATCCCAAGGGGAAATGTAAGAGAAGGGACTGTTGTGTGGCCATTCCCCAAAGGTGTTGATTTTTTACTTTCCTTCTTACTGTCCCCAACTCTCTCTGGTGAGCACACACACTCTATGACATTAAAAATAAAAAAGGATCCAAGCCAGGCCTAGCTGCGGTGTCTATTGCTCCTAAGGTACCATACTCCTTAGATTGAGATCACATGGGAGGGCCCGGGCTTGATTCCTGGTCCAATCTAAAGATCAGGCATGATGGTGTGTGCCTATAACCCCAGTGATTCGGAGACCAAAGCAGGAAGATTGTGAGCCTGTGGCTGGCCTGAGTTATCTTTTGAGAATGCTGTCCTTCAAAATGCCAGTAAGGGACCAGCAGTTAGTGTAATGGCTATGTTGCTGGACTCCCATGTAGTTGACTGTGGTTTGAGTCCCAGACCTGGTGGTTTAAACTCACACCAGGGGCATACACAAGACATCTCCAATGACAAGAAATTGACCTTAAAAAATCAGTAGTGCTAAATTTATCTTTTATTTTTATTTATTTTATTTATCTTTTATTGCTATAGCAATACAAGTGTAAAGTAGAAAAACTGCAGTCCTGTCTTTGTGAAGCTTTTAGTCTACAGTACAGTAAGCATCATGTATATGACAGTGTATAGCACTTTGCTGTTTACTACAGTATGTTTCAGGCAGATGGGAATTTATAGCAGTACACTTACTCTAGGCCTGGGTTGGAAGGATTTAAGTAAGGAAAACTAAGATATGCAGGTGATATAGTGGTTAAAGCAGTGGACTTCTACGTAGCTAATCATGGTTTGAATCCTGAACCTATAGTCTTGAAACATATGCTGAGAGCATGTGCGCACGTGCCCAAAATCCCAAGGGGAAATGTAAGAGAAGGGACTGTTGTGTGGCCATTCCCCAAAGGTGTTGATTTTTTACTTTCCTTCTTACTGTCCCCAACTCTCTCTGGTGAGCACACACACTCTATGACATTAAAAATAAAAAAGGATCCAAGCCAGGCCTAGCTGCGGTGTCTATTGCTCCTAAGGTACCATACTCCTTAGATTGAGATCACATGGGAGGGCCCGGGCTTGATTCCTGGTCCAATCTAAAGATCAGGCATGATGGTGTGTGCCTATAACCCCAGTGATTCGGAGACCAAAGCAGGAAGATTGTGAGCCTGTGGCTGGCCTGAGTTATCTTTTGAGAATGCTGTCCTTCAAAATGCCAGTAAGGGACCAGCAGTTAGTGTAATGGCTATGTTGCTGGACTCCCATGTAGTTGACTGTGGTTTGAGTCCCAGACCTGGTGGTTTAAACTCACACCAGGTGCATGTTCATGTGTGCCCAAGATCCCGAGAGGAGAATGGAGGAGAAGGGATTGCGATGTAGCCATCCCCCCTGGGGGGTGATTTCCCACTTTCTGTCTCTGTCTCTGTCTTTCTGGCGAGTGCACGCACCCTATAGCAAAAACCTCTCCAAAAAAAAGAAGGGAAAAAAAAATGCCATTAAGTCCTCGCTGGGAGGTTGAGGTGAGAGAATCTCCATATGTGAGACCTTGTCTTGAAAGAAAAAAACGATGTGAAACTGATAGATGAATAGCAGTTCACTGTACAATAGGATTGGTTAGATTGGTGTGAAAAGTGTTCCAGACTGAGGAAGAGAATACATGTGAAGATCTAGAAGCAGGGGTTGTCTTTAAATAGATCTTTTGGAAAAGAGGGAGGTAGGAGCAGAATGAAAGGGAATGGTGAAGTTTAAGGTCAAAGCGAGGGTCTTTGTGAAGCATGATAAAACAGTTTAGCTTTTACATCTTGTGAGCTACCCAGGACACTGCTTTTTTTATTGTCTTAGCCATTGTTTGATTTTTGAGAAGTTTATGTTATGCCACTGAATAATCATGTTCTAAAAAAGTCTGTTTTCTATAAATTATAAATAGAAATGGAGAGTGTAATTATTTTGTTCTGTTCCAAGTATTAGCAAGTGCTACAATTTATTTTCCTTTTTATTAAAAATAAATTGTCAAAGAACATAACTAGTTATCAGAAAGCCCATAAAGACTTTTTAATTTCCCCCTTTTCCTTTTTTTTAAAAAAAAAAATCTTTGCTATAAGGTGTGTACACTTGGAGAGCCAGACGGAGACAGAAAGTGAGAAATCACCCCCCCCTCCCCCGGGCGAATAGCCACGCCACAATCCCTTTTCTCCATTCTCCTCCCAGGATCTTGGACATTTACACACATGCGCCCAGCATGAGTTTGAAGCCACCTGGTGTGAGACTTGAACCACGGTCAACTACATGAAAGTCTAGTGATGTAACCATTACGCCATCTGGCTGGTCCTCCCTTTTCCTTTTAATCCTTGTGTAGCTGTTGGATTTGTTTTCCTGTAATGTACTAATCATGTTTATATTACTTTTATTTAAAATTAGATCAAAAATGTTTTTCCATGTAGCAGTTACTATGTTCATAGGAGTCATTTTTAAGAATTACAAACTGTTGGGACCAGCAGTTAGCATAATGGCTATGTCACTGGACTCCCATGTAGTCAACCGCAATTCGCGGCCCAGACCCAGTGGCTTAAAACTCACGCCGGGCGTGTGTGCGTGCGTGCCCAAGATCCTGAGAGGAGAATGGAGGAGAAGGGATTGCGGCGTGGCCATCCCCCCCCCGGGGGGTGATTTCTCGCTTTCTGTCTCTGTCTCTGTTTGTCTGGTGAGCACACGCGCCCTATAGTAAAAACCTCTCAAAAAAAAAAAAATTACAAACTGTTGGGACCATCAGTTGGCGTAATGGCTCTATTGCTGGACTTCGATGTAGTTGACCTCGGTTTGAGTCCCGGACCTGATGGCTTAAACTCACTCTGAGCGCCTGTGCCCTATAACAAAAACCTTTCCAAGAAAAAAAAGAACTACAAACTGTTTCATTCAGTGTTATATTAAGATTTTTGTTAGCTTGTGTTAGGCATGTAGTTTGTCTTAGTTTCTGCTTTTATGAATATGTTGGTTTGGACATATATGCAGATAACATTTTATGTTATTTTTGTTTCTTGGTGGTGGTAGTGTTGGCTTTTGTACATTTCAAAATGGTACTTTTTTTTTTCATGAATACTGGGTTATTGCATTAATTTGGGATTTTTTTTGGGTAACACCTGTAGAAATTATGGAGAAGTGTGGTGAAGAAGGAATGCCTGATCTTGCCCATGTTATGCGCATCTTATCTGCTGAAAATATCCCAAATTTGCCTCCTGGAGGAGGTCTTGCTGGCAAGTAAGTAAATAAAAAGAGCTAATTCTGAGTGCTTATAAATTAGTAATTAGATAAGTTTGGTTAAGAAAACTTAAATCAGGCCCAGTTGCTGTAGTGTACACTGGACACTGCTGCTTAGCAGGCTGAGGCTTCATGGAAGGCCCAGGTTCAATGCCCATTCTCCCCTAAATACTGATGTGGTGACAGGTACCTGTGGTCCAACTACTTGTGTGGCTGAGCAAAGAAGATCTCAACACAGCAGAATTCTAAGACATCACACATGTACATACACACACTAAAGGGAAAACTTAAATCAGATGTACATGGGCTAGAGGTGATGTGGGCTATTTCTTATATTAAAGAAGAACTCTAAAACTTCATTCAAAAAAGAAAGGAGGTATTTATCATAGTGTTTGAGCATACAGGCCCTTTTTTGTCTTGCTATGAGAACAAGTGTGTTGAACAGGATCAATTCTGCATCGTTTTGAATAAAATGTGAAAACTAGGTTCTTGGGAAGTATTTAGTATTATAGTTAATTAAGTAGTTAATTAGTGAGGCAAAGATTACAAACATAAGCTTACGGTTTTAATGAGACAAAAACTTAACCTTTTTTGTTTTTTTTTCAGACGCAATGTTATTGAAGCTGTTTATAGTAGACTGAATCCACATAGAGAAAGTGATGGGGTAAGTTGTATGTAATTTTTTAAACATTTTGAAATGATTTTACAATATAAGTAACTAGAAGTGAATACATGTACATAATGGAATCTATAATTTATTACTGCTTTTTATTTTAAGGAGTCAGTTAAAGCTTAAATTGTATTAAAATGGAGATAGAGATAACATACTATTTTATGAATAGATTTATTTTCACTTTATGGGCTTCAAATGACCTTTTTGTTTAGGCTGTTTATATTTTCTTGTTTCTATGTCTGCCTTTTCTTTTCTTCCCTTACATCCTAATTTTCAAGCAATAATATGCTTTTAAGTATATCTGTTTATCCTCCAGGTGGCTACTATTATTCCCAGAAGTTAGTGATGTTAGTGATAGTGAGTGAGTTACCATTTTAAACAACTGGTTCCTTCATTGCCCCTTTGTGCCCAGTGTCTATACCTGAGGATAACTTCTTTCTAATACTATTGTTGTGTTATGGCTATCTGAATGTTAAACTGAGATAGCCATTTCTATTACATGCTACTGTGCTTCATCAGAGCAAAATCTATCCCTTTACCTTTTATTATGCTGTTCTTAGAGATACTGATGAACTGCTAGCTGTCTCTCTACAGTTGCTTTGTTTTAGTACTAGTACCAGGAGACAAAACAGCCTTTTTTTTTTAATGATTGCACACATTTCAAAGTTAGTAATTCAAATAATTATTTTCTCATAGGATTTTCAGGTTTTTGGACATCTAAAAATGAATGACCTAATTTTTAGTATGTATGCTTCAAAGCTTTAAGAGAGCCAAACTTGGTAATGAAACTCATTAAGAAGAAATAGACTCTCCCTCCAAGTCTCCAACTCCTCTTGACAGGTCTTAAGAAGAGATAGCCATTGGGTAGAAATTCTGTATCTTGTCAGTTGCATTGCTTTAGGATTTGTTGTTGTTTTGCATTATAATAGTTTCTTTTTCTTAAGAATTAGTAGCCTAGTAAAAACAATTTTACACTGCAGCTTTAGTGAGTTAAGTAAACATTTAGTGAGTCAAATACAACATTCCTGATAACAGAACTTACCATTTGGTCTAGAGCAGTGATTCTAAGTCTTTCTTTTGTGTCAGATCCCTCAAGTTATTAGAAATTATACCTAAAGCTGTGAAAGTTAATTTGAAAATAAAGGTGTCATGTGCTACACTCAAAGAACAAACAAATGAAGCGTAGGATGTTGACATAACTAAAAACATGGTAGTAATTCGGGAGGCTGAGAAAAGAGGCTCTTACCTTTTCATCTAGATCTTAACCACCTTGAGTAGAGGAACCCTCAGAAAATAGTTTTGATTCATTACTAGCTATAGATAGTTAATGATTCATTATTCCCATTTCCTCAGCTATATCTTTTCTTCTTTTTGGTGAGGTTTTTGTCCTAGAGCACATGTGCTCACTGAAGAAAGAGAGAGACAGACATAGTGAAGGGAAAGTGAGAAATCACCTTCTGGGGGTTTTGGCCACACCACAGTCCCTTCTTCTGCATTCTGCTCCCAGGATCTTGGGCATGCACACACATGCACCCAGTATGAGTTTGAAGCCAGCTGGTCTGGGACTCCCAACTACAGTCGGCCATGAGGGAGTCCAGTGACATAAACTCTATGCTATTTGCTGACCTTCCTCGGCTATTTCAAAACACACCCCTTTGTTTTATCTTAAGATTTTTGTAGGGGGGCCACCAGGTATTGTGGTGGTTGAGGCACTGGACTCCCACATGGCTGACAACAGTTTGAGTCCTGAACCTAGTGGCTTGCTTTCTCACTTTCTCTTCCTCTCTATCTGCCTCTCTCCGGTAAGCACACATGCCCTATAGCAAATTTAAAATAATAATAGTAAATAAAATTAAATAAATAATTTTTAAAGAAATTGTTATAGGCCCAACCACAGTAGTGTAAGCAATAGGGTGCCACTGCTCAAGCCTGGGGCTGTGTAGATAGCTTGAGTTCATTTCCTGGACCAAATATGTTGGGTGTGGTCACAAACTTGTAATTTTGGCTAACTAGAAAGCTAGGGCAAGAGGAGTACGCATGACCAGACTCTGTCAAAAATTCCCCTCTTCTCCCTGCCACACACTGATTCACACAAACACACACACACACACACACACACACACACACACACAGTTTCTTGGTCCCTCAAGAAAGTGTTCTGTTTTTTACTCCAGACAAGATTTAAAAAAAATTTTCTGGGGACGAGCAGTTGGCGTAATGGCTATGTTGCTGGACTCCCGTGTAGCCGACTGTGGTTCAAGTCCCGGACTCGGTGGCTTAAAATTGCCCTGGGCGCATGTGTGTGCATGGCCAAAATCCCAAGGGGAGAATGGAGGAGAAGGGATTGTAACATGGCCATCCCCCCCTGGGGAGTGATTTCTTGCTTTCTGTCTCTGTGTCTCTCTCTCTCTCTGGCGAGTGGATGCCCTATAGCAAAAACCTCTCCCCAAAAACAAATAAATAAAAATTTTCTGTTAACAACAGCTAATCAAATACTGGTGATCTACCGTGTATACATTGATGGAAAGAAGAGACTATAAAACAAGGCATAGTCCCACTCATGCTTATTGCTACTTACAATGTAGTTACAAACACACAAATTAAATAATAAAAATGTTTCACATAGTTTGGTTAAGAATGGAAGAAATGATAAAATATAGAATGTGATTATTACCATGTGGATTATACTGTGATTGCTGTGGAATTAAAAGAAGGAGGGGAAGTCAGATTCTCAAAGAAGAGATAGGATTTGGAGAATGATTGGTTGGCAGAAATAAGATGAGGATGACATTTCAAGTGTATGAAAAAGGCAAGAACAAAGCATAGCTTTGAAAAAAAGGGTATCTTTAGCTAGAGCGGAGATTTGCGGTGGTGAAAAGAATTTAGGTCATAGAAGTATTTGCTAAGAGACTGGCCTTTTGAGCTTTACTTTAGAGTGAGGAATCACCATGTATTTGGAACATAAGAATGATAGACTTAGAGAAATACCTGTGGTGTTTTAATCTGTTAGAGATATCTGCAGTATTAAAGAGCAGCTGGGAATCAAGTAGTTGAGAAGTAAATGCAGAAATCAAATCATAAGTGTCAATTCATTATTAGTGGGTAAATACATGGCGTAGAGTTTCCTTGTTTATTATAAACCCTGACTTTGCAACCCAAAATTCTTTTTTTGGAAATATTACCATACCCTTCAGAATAATCAGTACCTGAGAAAAATGTTGAGCCATAACTCTAAGTAGTAGAAATATACTTAAAAAAAAAAAAAAAAAAAAAAACACACATTAAAGAAGTGAAAAGAATCAAGAAAACATAGACAATTAATTCTTAGTTCTTAATTGACTCATTATAACACAGAATTAGGCACATTTTTGCTCAAAAAGTGCTGCATTTCTTAGATCTTCACAGTATAGAAGATGTTGCCAGATGGTACAGTGGCAGGAAGTGATATTTGGGAAAGTGTAGTAAAAACACAGAAGAGGAGAAGGTTGGTGGGACCAGCAGTTAGCACAATGGCTATGTCGCTGGACTCCCACATAGTCGACCATGGTTCGCGTCCCGGACCCGGTGGCTTAAAACTCATGCCGGGCGCATGTGCGTGCGTGCCCAAGATCCCAAGAGGAGAATGGAGGAGAAGGGATTGCGGCGTGGCCACCCCCCTGGGGTGGAATTCTCACTTTCTGTCTCTCTGTCTCTGGCGAGCGCACGTGCCCTATAGCGAAAAAACCTCTCAAAAAAAAAAAAGAGTAGAGGGTTGGAAGATACTATAAAAATGTAATTCGGGGTCCAGCTCATGATACAAGTGGTTGAGGCAGTGGATCCCTCATGGCCAACTCTGTGGTTTGAATCCTGGGCCCAGCCAGCGACTTGAAAAATATGGCAGGCATGGGGGCATGCATGCCCAAAATTCCTGAAAGGAGGGAGAAGTAGAGGAGAAGGAGAAGGAATTGTGACCTGACCATTTCCCCTTGGGAGGTGCTTTCTTTTTTTTTTTTCTCTCTCTCATAAGCAAACACATTCTCTCGCAAATTTTTAAAAATTGATTTTAAAATTGTTATTTAAAATATAGTTGTCTGTTTAGATATTTTAAAAAGGATGCTAGGGGCCCACAGGTGACGTGGTGGTTAGGGGCACTGGACTCCCACATGGTGACCATGGTTCAAGTCCCGGACCTGGCAGCTTTCTCTCTTTCTCTCTGTCTCTCTCTTGTCAAATTGAAAAATAATAGTGAGTAAATAAAATTAAATTATTCTTTAAAAAAATAATAAAAAGGATGTAGTTCAAATCATATACTTTTTTTTGTTTTGTTTTGTGTGCTGTTTGTTTGTTTGTTTGCTCCAAGGCTCATGTGCTCACCAGAGAGAGACAAAGAGATGGGGAAAAGTGAAAAAGCACCCCAGAGGTATGGCTATGCCTCCTCAGTCCCTTCTCTTCCAGTCTCCTCTCAGGATTTTAGGCACACATACACACATGCCGGCGAACTTTTTAAGCCACTATGTCCAGGACTCAAACCATGCAGTTGGCCATGTGGGATTGAGCTGTCTTCACCACCACGCCATCAGCTGTTCCCTAATAAATTTGGTTTTGTTTGTTTAATTTTTTTGGACTATATTTTGTCTTCTCAGTGCAGGCAATATTTTTCCAACTTTTAAAATAAAAATCCATGGAAAAGAGTCTAGTAGGATTCTTAATCAAAGGTTTCATAAATCCTCAGAAATTTTTTCAAACGTTTCTGTATGTATATACGTATTCTTTAATGATGAGCATGCCTGTGGTTTTCCTCAGTTTCTCAAAGGAGTCTGTGATCCCAAAGGAATAACTGCCTAAAAGACTCTTCCATCTACTGTAAAATCTCCATAAAAATAGAACATTTTACTGTAGGCTGTTCCCACATTAGGCAAGGCCCTGAGATAACACTCCTTTCCTTTTTAAAAAATGCTAAGTTTGTATTTTATAATTAGAAAATAAATTTTGAGAGCATTAGGACTTTATCTGATTTACTTATGCCTATAATCCCAGCATGTACAACAGTCCTGCCAGATGGGGAGAGCTCAATAAACGTCTGTTAAATAGGAAATACTTACATTTATTCATTTCTAGTCATTTGCTTAAGACTGTCCTTAAATCATATATTAAAAAACAAAAACCAAAAACCAAAAAACTGAGGTTGCTAACTGGCTGGCATGAAAGTGTGTATTTTTAGAGCTTTATATTTTCCATACAAAAATGTTAAGTTCCTTCTTCAAAGAGGACTCAGAGTGCTTTTGGATTAGTATATCATTGATTAAGTAATAACTATGTAAATTCATCATTTTCCATGCGTAAAGGGAGAACTTGTATTTACCCAACTCCTGTTTATGCCATCCCCTTTATATGTATGCACAGATGCACACACGCACGAGGGGTCTTCAGAAGTTCTTAAGAAATGCGTGTTATGAAAAAACTATACATGGATTTCAAAATCTTTTGCCCCAAAATAAACTCATACATTAATTCCATTTTCCACAAACTTTTGCAAGTCTGTTTATTTGTGTGTATGCATATATAAGTAATGTCAACACCTTTTTTTACATGAGACTAAATATCAGAGAGATGAAGTAGCTTACCCATGTCACAGAGCCAGGTAAGTCATGCAGCCACATTTGAATCAGGCTGACTCCCAAACCTATTCTCTTTATGCTGTTCCATGCTGTCTCTCTAAGATATTTAGAGATTATATATGTCTGTTCCCAACCTCTGTCAAACATCCAAGAAAAATAATTTTTCATTCTTTTGTGAATCTTATGTCTAATAGTTTTAAGATACTCTGTTTTATAACATTGTTGAGCTAAGCAATCAGTCTTTTATTTTTCACTTAAGTACACTTTTTTCTTTTTTAATTCTAGTCTTCTTCATCCAGAAACTTTTTAGATATTTAGATTTTGAGAAGGGGTAGAAACAGAACAGATTGGGCTCTTTTTAAGCCCAAAGAATTTTCATACTATTTTCACAGTATTAACTTTAATTGCCAGAGGGCACATGCTAAGACAGAGAGAAAGAGGCAGAAAACAAACCCCAGTGGGGCATAGACATACTACAATCGCTTCTCCTCCATTCCTCCACCTGTCTAGATTTTGGGCACACGTGCACATGTGCTTAGTGTTTGCTTTTTCAAGCCTTCATGACTGGAATTTGAACCATGGTTGGCCATATGGTATTTGGCTCCCTTAACTGCTAGGCTTCGGGACCAACCCATACATTTTTAAATTTTACATGCAGTTGTCTGTTCTGTTTTACTTCAGATGGATAAATGCAGTAAACATTGCTACTTTTACATTTTTATGTCACAGTCTTTAGGACTGTGTGAATACTGTATTTTTCTAAGTTGTTTCATTTTTCTTTTTTATTTTATTGTCAAAGCATTCTTAGGGAGAAGATAGAACTGCTTGAAAATGCAGTAACTTTTTAAAATTATTTTCGAAGAATCTTTAAAAATATTATCTATTTTGTTTTATTAATTATTACTATTTTATAATCTAAACAGAGAGGGGGGGAGGGCGAAAGCAAGCCACTAGGCCTGGGACTCGAACCTCTGTCTGCCCTGTGGGAGTGCAACGCCTTAATCATGGTGTCACCTGCTGGCCCCAAAATGCAGTAACTTTTTTTTTTTTTTTTGAGAGCTTATTGCTATAGGGGTCATGCACTCGCCAGAGAGAGACAGAGAGACAGAAAGTGAGAAATCACCCCTCCAGAGGGTATGACCATGCTGCAGTCCCTTCTCCTCCAATCTCTCCCACCTCAGGATTTTGGGCACACACACACATGCACCCAGCATGAGTTTTAAGCCAGTTCCGGGACCTGAAGTATTGTCAACATTACATGGGAGTCCAGCAGTATAACCGTTGCGCCATCTGCTGATTCAAAAAATACACTACCTTTTATCACTATTTTTTAAAAATATGATTTGATGTAACTCTAGCTGTGAGGTCTTGAATATTTAAACGATTCTGTCTAAAACTATTGCAAATTCATTAAATTTTACATGATCCTTCAAATAATATGTAATTTATTAGATATTGTATTACATTGTATCAGATGAAGTCATATTTGAGAATTTTTTATTATACAATTTAAAATTTTATTAGAGAAATTTTTTATTCACATCCCCAAGTTCTTGAAAGTCTTTCTTCTAAGTGTATTCCATAAGAAAACACACTAAGCCATTACTTATGTTTTAGGGAGAAGGGTACTGTGGTAATCTTATCAACCCAAACTACTTTCTTATGTTTAGTTCTTAAACATTGACATGTTCAGATACACTTGGTGAATAAGTGATCATTCCTCTTCACAGTGGTAAATTTTAGCAGAATTTTAAGTGAGTGAACAAGATAATGAAATAGTGACATGTGAATTACTAAAGATACTTATTCTGTAAAATGTAACCTTACTTACAAAGTAACACAAAATGGACATTGAATAACAGTGATTTTAAAAAAATGTAAATGGACAGAATCAAATATTAATCCCTCCCCTGAGAAACAAAAAGTGCTTGTTGGGACCAGCAGTTAGCGTAATGGCTATGTCACTGGACTTCCACATAGTTGACCATGGTTCTCGTCCCAGACCCGGTGGCTTAAACTCACGCCAGGCACGTGTGCGTGCATGCCCAAGATCCTGAGAGGAGAATGGAGGAGAAGGGATTGCGGCGTGGCCATCCCCCCAGGGGGTGATTTCTCGCTTTCTGTCTCTCTCTCTGTCTGTCTGGGGAATGCACGTACCCTATGGCAAAAACCTCTCCAAAAAAATAAGTGCTTGTCATATCTGAGAATTTTTAATCCTAAAATTTTCCAGCCCATATAGGACTCAAAAAAAAAAAAAAAAAGAAAAAAGAAAAACCATGTATTTTTACTAGTGTGTATGGTGGTTTTTTTTTTTACTTTTTCTACCCTTTTTTTTTTTTTTTGCTATAGGGCATGCACTCACCAGAAAGCAAGAAATCACCCCCCAGGGGTGATGGTCACGCCGCAATCCCTTCTCCTCCATTATCCTCTCGGGATCTTGGGCACGCACACACACACGCCCGGCGTGAGTTTAAGCCACTGGGTCCGAGACTCGAACTGTGGTCAACTACGTGGGAGTCCAGCAACATAGCCATTACGCTAACTGCTGGTCCCTACACTGTTTTTTAAACTAAACATTTGAAGAATTTTGCTTATGGGAGCTGTATGAGAAAAATACACACACATACATATATCATTGCAATTAAATATCAGCTGGTTAAATTTTATTTTTAAAAATGTGCTTAAATTTCCTCCCCATTTGTTCTCTGCTTGATTTATCTGTAGTCTTGTGTTTAAGGTTGCTGTAAGGCAATATTTTCTTAATGAGAGATTTGATTTTTAAGCTGTGTTAGTCTAGTTAACAGTAGAACTTTAAAAACAAAAACCAGGGACAGGCAGGTGGCATGGTGGTTAAGGTGCTGGACTCCCACATGGCAGGTCTTGGTTCAAGTCTCTCACTTTCCCTTTCTCTCTCTGTCTCCCTCTGGTCAAATTAAAAAGTAAATATTAATAACAAACAAATAAATAAATCTTTAAAAACAAACAAAAACCAAGGACCAGAAAATGGCATAATTGACCCACATAGTTGACCATGATTTGAATCTTGAACTGGCAACCTCGAACTCACTCAGGCTCATTATATGCGCTTGCCCAAAATCTCAAGAGGAGAAGGAATTGTGATGTGGCTATTCCCTCTGGGGGTTGATTTTTTTTTGCTTTCTATCTTCCTGTCTCTGTTTCTAGTAAAATTCTCTCTAAAAAGAGTAATTGCCTTACATTTATTTTAGAGAATAATTTTTACCATCCCCTCTAATATTTTTATTTATATAACTAGTATCTTGTAATTTTTATTAATATTAAATATTTATAAATATGATTAAGGAAATGAGTATATCATATAGGCTTCAAGATGAAATAATTCACAGTATAGTTCTACAGTAATTTTAACCAGTACTTATTTAGTAAGTATATACATGGGGAACTTCTATGAGAAACTATTAGTCACCATAAGGTATTCAGTGGAGCATTAAAGATAGACATTGATGTCGATTATATCTGCTTGCAAATCTGACCTCTGCTGCTTAATAGCACTGTCACCCTGATGAATAAGTTAAGTCTCTCTGCACCTTACTTTTCTCACTTAGAAAAATGACAGTTGGAATACTTGTTACATGAGATCTATGAGGAGTCATTGAGCTTATACTTGTAAAGTTCTTAGCACAAATGTTCATTTTCCTTCCTAGGAAAATATAGAAAGGAATATGAAATTACCTTTGTTTTTATAGAGGTGTACAGTCTATTGAGACTTGAGCAGTTTCAAAGTGGAGTTAATTGTTATAATAATGTGTAAAACTGGGTAGGAGATCAGGTAAAGAAAGATAAGAACCTAGATAATAGGTTTCTCTTCTGATATTAATGAAAGCTTATGAAAAATTTATTTAGTAGTATTCTGGAATCTGACCTCTGCTGCTTAATAGCACTGTCACCCTGATGAATAAGTTAAGTCTCTCTGCACCTTACTTTTCTCACTTAGAAAAATGACAGTTGGAATACTTGTTACATGAGATCTATGAGGAGTCATTGAGCTTATACTTGTAAAGTTCTTAGCACAAATGTTCATTTTCCTTCCTAGGAAAATATAGAAAGGAATATGAAATTACCTTTGTTTTTATAGAGGTGTACAGTCTATTGAGACTTGTGAGCAGTTTCAAAGTGGAGTTAATTGTTATAATAATGTGTAAAACTGGGTAGGAGATCAGGTAAAGAAAGATAAGAACCTAGATAATAGGTTTCTCTTCTGATATTAATGAAAGCTTATGAAAAATTTATTTAGTAGTATTCTGGAAAACCAAATATAATGGCTGGGTAAGAGGTTTCCACCATCCCTATCTATCTTTCCAGCACAGTAGGGAAATGTGAGGATATTTTATTATTTTTAAATGTAGCCATTAGCTGAAGTTCTGTTCAGTTTAGTGACTCTGAAATGCAAGCCATTATAAAATTGCTTCTGTTTGGGGCCAGCAGATGGCGTGGTGGTTAAGACACTGGATTCCCACATGACTGACCATGGTTTGAGCCCAGGACCTGGCAGCTTTAAAATCACACCAGGCACCATGTACACATGTGTGTCCAAAATCCTGAGAGGAGAAGGGACTGCAGTGTGGCCATCCCCCTTGGGGGATGATTTCTTACTTTCCCTTTCTCTGTTTCTCTCTGGTGAGCACACATGCCCTATGGCAAAAACCTAAAGGGGGGCGGGGGAAGGTCTCAGTGTGATTTACTGGTTTGGTTTTAGTGTATTTTTAGAAGAGCGATTGCTCTTCTCCAGCTACCACTGCTATAACAGTTCACAGAAATAGAGATGATTACTGTAATAATAAAGTTGTCCACTGGAGAGTAAGAGGCACTTTATCCCCATGTTGACTCAGACACACCAAATATAACAAATTTTGGTCCTGCCTTATCAATAAGTCCAGCTCCAAGTAGAATTATACTATTTAGTCTGTGTCAGTGATTCTCAACCCTGGATATATCAGAATTACTTGTCAGACTTTTTAAAAGTAACCCAGATATACTTAAATCTGCATATCTTGAAATGGAATTTTGTCGTTTATGTGATTTTAAAAGCTCTACGTATGATCCTGATGTGAAATAGAGTTTTATGTGAAGTCAACTGCTCATTTTCAGCGGTCCTACAAAAAAAATTTTTTTTAAGTAATTTTTTGTTGTTTTTGTTTAGGATTTTTTTGGAGTAAGGGGCAGTCTTAGGATCCTCCATTAAAAGGTCTCTATGATATGTCATAAAGTATAAAGTTTCCTTTTGGAAAACCTGATTAAAAACAAGGTTTATGATTAGTGTAGACTTATCTCATTGAAATAAGAAACTTTAGGGAAATGTCAAGTTTTTATTTTAGTACAGAGGAAAGGTAATGGGGAAAATAGAAGAAAAGTCTTAACACGTCTTATTGTGTTCTCTTTGCAAATAAAATTTGCAAATTAAAAAGTTAATTTGACAGTTAATGTTCTTGTTGAAAAATTCCAATAAAGCATTTAAAACTCCACTAGCCATTTTCATTATATTGCTATATCCTTTCTTTTCAAACATTTTATATATCTCAAAATGAACAGTGCATGTATAAAATCTAAAATACACAGGCACATAGTATTGTCTCCTGCTTTTTGCCATGAGAAAACTTTTTTCTTTTAAAGCATTCAGTTGCTCTCATTTTACTATTAAACATTGCAGTTTATTTAATAGTTTCCAAAGATGGTTAAGAGTTTGTGTCAGATCATCTACATTGGTAACCTTTTTTCTATTTTATTTTCCCATTTTACGATGAAAATGTCCAAACATGAGAGAAAAATTTAAATGATGTACTTTTATACTTTCTCTCCAGATTCAATAATTAACATTTTGCCAGTTATTTTTTACGTGTGTGTGTATCTATGTGCTATTTTTTCTATTTTTGACTGGTCACTTTTAAAGCAAATTTCAGACACAATAATATTTTTACCTCCAAACATTTCAGCATGCAGCCCTTAAAAATGAAGACATTTTTCCATATAACTATAATGCCATTATACTGAAGAAAATGACTGATAGGAGTTTAAATTTTTAGTTGTCCCTAGAATAACTGTCTCAATTGTTATTTTGAATCATGGTCTGATCAGGTTAAGTCTACAGTGAAGCACATTAAACAAGTCTTTAATGAAGCCCTCTCCCTTTTTTATTTGACACTGAAGAATCTGAACCAGTTATTTATAGGATGTGTCCTACATTCTGGATTCACATGATTTTTCCTCATGGTGTCCTTTGACTCAATCTTTTATTCCCTGGTTTGTTTTTTTGTTTTGTTTTGTTTTTTGTTTGTTTTGTTTTTGTAAACTGGAACTTAATTTTATTAAATTAAAATTAAACATTTTTGGCAAGAATACAGGGTAGGACTATACCTCATAAGGCATTACATCAGGAGGCACGTAATGTCAGGAACAATGTCTTGATTTTAATCTGTCAGGTTAACTATGGGCAACTTGGATGATTAGAGCTTACTTTGCTAACCAGTTTAATTATTACTGGCTGCTATTTTAGAAACATGTAGATTTTCTAAAATATAGTAAAATATAAACAGGTTAATTAATTTATGACTTCTATCTTACAATATTTAAGATAATTTGTCTATTTTTACCTAGAGATGTTTTTATTAAAATATTTAAAGGCAAAAGAAATAATTTTTTATACATGAAAGCTTTAAAATCTTCCAAAAATCCAGTTTAGACATATGCAGTTTTATGTTTTGTATCTTCTCTCCTACTTAACATTTAGTAGAAATGAAAAAACTAATGTTCCATGGCTTGCTTCTCTGTCATCTTCCTATCGCTTTACGTACTAATTTCCTTTTGTACTAAATCATTATAGTGAATTCCTGTTTTTTTAAAGTAAGTCAGTTTTAGAAAATGTTTGTGTTGCTGTTGAACTCTAAAAGCAGAGTAAATTTAAGATTAAACTTCAAATGTGAAATAGGACATAAACTAGTTGATGATAACTTGCTATAAGTAACTTTTGAACTATTAAAATCAAAAGTTTTTATTAATTGACACAGGTAAGAATTGATACTTATTTAATATAATGTTCTCTTGCATAGCCTATATTACTCATGGTAGAGAAATTAGTGTTTTGCTGTAATATGTTATGAAATACATGTGATATCCTAGTTTGTCTACTGACACTGGGGTCTTGAATCTTAAAAAAAGGCCTCCGATGAAGCAGAGGAAAGTGGATCACAGGGAAAATTGGTGGAAGCGCTCAGGCAAATGAGAATTAATCATAGGGGAAACTACCGACAACTTCTGGAGGAGATGCTGACTAGTTACAGGCTAGCTAAAGTAGAGGGAGAAGAAAGCCCTGCAGACCCAGCTGCTCCAGCTACTTCTTCGAACAGTGATGCTGGAAACCCAGTGACAATGCAGGAAAGCCATACTGAATCAGAAAGTGGTCTTGCTGAATTAGACAGCTCTCATGAAGATGCAGGGACAAAGATGAGTGATGAAAAAATATGACTTTCCTTTTTGGTAATATTTTTGTGATCTTTGATTTGATGGTTTTTACTTAGGAAGTATAATGTATGCATTTATATAACCGTTTTGTTATTTAAATCTTGGAAAGCTAGTTTTATTATATTCACATAGCCTTGTTTTTTTTTTTTGAAAAGGCCTTTGCATACACCTTTATGAGATAGTTTAAAATTTACTACTTATAGTACTTTGAATTTAATGAAATTATATGTCATTTCATATTGTATGCCAGAAATTAGGCTACCACTTATTAAAGTCAGTAGTTAAATACGTACTAGACAGGATTAGAGATTATTGACTAGAGGGATTATATTCTATTGTGGAAAAACTTGTTAATGTAGCATTATACTGCTTCATATTATTTTATATATTAGTACATTCATAGTTAGCTTTGTAATAAATTTGTGTTTTCTTTAATAATTTTAGTTCTTCAAAGAATGGCTGATGCTGGCTGTAATTTTTCTTTCAAAGATAATTTGTGTGTTGTTTGATTTGTTTATATTTTACATCTCTGTAGTTTTGTTTTTAGAAGTTGTGAGATATTGGATGTGTGGTTTTTTCCTTTCTCTGTATTCTTTATCAAACATGATTTTTGAAAATCCTATGTATTAGTCATACATCTTTGGTTTGTATCTTCTGTATAGCCTAACTACACACATCAAAATGTATGTCAACCAAGTGTTTAGAATGAAATTATAAGTGTTTAAGTCCAAATAAAGCATGTGATGTGGAATAATCTATGCATGTTGTACTTATTTTTTTAATTATTTTTTTAAACAACCAGGTTCGGTTTATTGGAAAAATACCCATTTGAAATTTATGTGTATTTGTTTAAAATTCAACACACTGAAATTTGGCTTAGTTTTTTTTTTTTTTTTTCAATTAGCAAAATGGGAAAAAATTTCAATATAAAAATACATAAATATTTTCTACTCCAAGTAAATCTGTTTCTTATCCCCCTTTTGTGTGGTACAAAGCATTAATCTTTGGAAAGTATGGGCATACATAGACTTGAGAAAATTGCCACATCAAGCACTTTAAAGGGTTGTAGCATTGTTGATTCTATTACAAGTATTCATCAGTTCTTTGTAAATCTAAGAATTATGGGCTATTTTTAAAATAGTAGCATATATGAATTTAGTTTTTAATATAAGGGATTTTTAAATTATAGATTGCTGTTAGTCACGTGGGAGGTTATTTTTTAAAACAACTATTTTGTGACTGTAGAACATTAACTTTACTTTTTCATGTTTATGTTTTATATCATGTGTCTGTAGTTGTTTAAGGTACCATGTAAGTAGAAATTTGGAATCTTCAGATTTTGTAGCTGATGTTTTGATCTATTTTTCCAATGCCAGAATATTTTTAAGTGGTTTGAGAAAGAGGAAAGCTTTTGGTGGAGAGGGGAAGAAAAGAACAACCACTTTTCTATCTGGGTTAGATAGATACATGTGTACACACACAATAGATAGTACACACACCTCTCTGTAAAAGTGCCTTTTCAGACAAAGAAAGGAAGGTAATTTGTTCATCTAATTTTGTCTTCTTTTGAAATTCAATCCACCCTGGAGGTGGTATAGGTAAATAATAATAATATTCTTCCTTTTCTTTTCCTGTAGGGTGCTGGAGATCTAGAAGACCCATGGTAGCCTTATAAACCTTCTAAAATGCTTTTGATTCTGAAAATTGGGGGAAAAAACTTTTAATCACAATTTTCTTCAATACAAGGGAAAATATTCTTGTGGATTCCCAACGTTTTGTGATACAAGCAGAAAATCATTAGCATTTCCCATCATTTGTTCATATTTGTGTTTTCTGATAATTGCCACTCGTAGCATTGCCTGTACTACAGTATTTTTTGCCAACCTCAGGCATACTGGTTACATCTGTGTTGAACTTTTGGCCCTAGAAACCAGCAGAGTAATTTCACCACAAATCAATAAATGTGTCTGAGGTGCATGGGAATATAGTTAGCTATAATCTGAAGATACATTATGTTTTTTTTCTTTTTTTAAAAAAAGAACATAACATATAAGCATGTAAGAGTAAAGAATTGTATGAGATGTTCCTTTTTTTCAATTCACCAAGTTGGAAGCCTTTTGCAGCTCTGTGGCTTGGAATTTTATTTGAGCAATTTACTATAGGATATATATTTATTAATTGTTATTTAATTTTTTCCAATTTTATCTGTATTACCAAACTGGGTTCTCCAATAATGTCCAAATTGTAATGTTGCCTTGCTTTAGGATAAAGTGTATTTGGCAATAATATTATAAACCCTTACAAATTTTATGCATGTATCTACTACATCCTTCAACTCTCACTAGAAAAATCTTTTGAAACGAAATGGTTTAATTTATGGCTATTTATAATTTGCTTTGACATCTCACTGCTGCAAATTTTTTTAAATGATGAGATTTGCCTTTATAATGTAAATTGTGATTTTTGTTTTACATGTGGATTTCTATCATTTTAATTTTTCAGCTTTTAAAATACTACAAGTTTTGTGTAATTTGGTATAATTTTTAATTGTTTATGTTATTTTAAAAGCTCAGAATATTACATTAAAATGACTATAAATACATTTAAATTATCTATTTTAGATCTAAGGAAATATTACAGAGATATTTTCATGGGTTCAGTAACCTTTCATTTTATAACATTGGGCACGGTACAGAGTGGCTGTCACATAAGGTACTTGAAGATTATTAGTTTTATTCTATTTTTACAATAACCTTGAATTCTTGAATTCTCTTTGAGTTTTGCATGTATTTTATCCAATTAATGCTGAACATGAAGAGTATTTATCTAAAGAAGTTATTGGGGTAGGAGAAGTAATGAATGTATCCATTTTGTACATGGTTTACATGTTGTGGATGCTTTGTAAACATTTCCGTATCTGTTTAAATTGTGTTACAGCAGGATGTAATTGCCCTTGTGTGTAGTTAAAATGAGTCATCATCTGGTCTTGTGTGAAATGGAATTCATGGTATTTTCTGTAACATTTTCCTGAAGCTGTTTCTGGAGAGCCACACATATGAATACAGACAGCTATCCTTATCATTTGATTTATTGTGCACCTGATTTTTTGGCCTAAAAGGAATTATTGCCACAATATATTTTATTTATTATTTAGATTTTAGCCTTGTAAGTTAAAAGTGCTTTACATGATGATGTTAAAAGCTATTTGTCCCTTTACTGGGTTTGGGGGTTGTTAAAAGGGAATGAAGAATGCAAAATGGTTTATTGTTCAAACTGTCTGCTCTGATCCAACTCTGTACTGATAGTACCCTTCCAGTATGATATTGTGATGTTTCATACAATGCAGTGAACATAACCAACTTGTTACCTAAATAAAGAATTGATTAAAAAAACAGTGTGATATGTTACTATTGGGTATGATTTCCAAAACTCAAAATTCATTTTTGAACGTTATCTTAAACACTATATTTAGCATACTTGTGCATATTTTCAAACAAAACCATGTATATATATGAGTTATAACTCTAAAGAAGAGTTAACTAAACTGTGTAGGAAAATACTAATTAGCACCTTCTTTACTCCAAAAAGATTTTCTATACTACAGTCAAAAAAATCCTTTTTTAGGGAGTTAATGATTCTCAAAGTATAAATAATGCAAATAAATGAGTTAGCAGAAGAAAAACCCATATTTAGTGTTTACTTTTCTGAATTGTCTGATGTGGTTATTTTGGTCACAGGACCCATACACACTTTTTTTTTTTTCTTTTTTCCTTAAATTGCCAGAGGGCGCACTAGAGAGACAGAGCGATAGCACCCCCTAATAGGGCATGGTCATACCACAGTCCATTTTCCCTCCATTCTTTCTGTTGGGATTTTGGGTCCATGCACACACTTGTGTGTTTTTCCAGCTTCTGGGGTCAGGACTCAGACATGTAGGATCCTATTTCCTTCACCACTATGCAACAGGGCCAGCCCAATACTCTTAAAAATGGAATATCCCAAAGAACTTTTGCTTTTGTGGTTTATATATATATTGATATTACTATATTAGAAATTAAAACAAGTTTTACCTACTGTCTTAGTTCTTTTTTTTTTTTTTTTAAGAATTATTTTATTTAACTTTATTTATTTTAATTTGACTAGAGAGAGAAAGTGATCTGCCAGGTCCAGGACTCGAACCACCGTTGGCCATGTGGGAGTCTAGCACCCTTAACCACCACACCATCTGCTGGCCCTGGTCTTAATTAATTTTAAAATAACAAAACCATCACATGTTAACATAAATAACGTTTATTGAAAAATAATTATTTTCCAAATCCAGAAATGTTTAAGTGTGAAAAATGGTGCTGGATTTTATTTTTATATTCCCTTTCGTGTTGGGTTGGATTTTCTTACCTGCTTTTGCATTCGGTCTGCTGTAGTGTGGCTTGTTAGTTGAAGTATATGAAGAAATCTGGCCTCACACACATTTGGAGAGTTGGAAAAGAAAGGAATATTGTAATAGCTTCAGGTAATTGTGGGTGTCAGAACTTGACAACTGGTAGTTTCTTTTTTTTCTTTCTTTTTTTTTAGATTTTTATTTCCACTTATTATTTTTTAATTTGACCAGAGAGTGAAAGGGAAAATGAGAAAGCAAGCCGCTAGGTCTGGGACTTGAACTGTGGTCAGCCATGTGGGAATCCAGCGCCCTTAAACACCTCTCCACCTGCTGTCCCCACAACTAGTAGTTTCTTGAAGGTTTGTTGCAATAGTTGAAATCTGAAACCTTTTCAAGGGTTTCATACTCTTAAAATCAATTGGGCCTGTCTTGCAGTTTTTAATGGGTCTTTTACCTATACATGATTTGTAACAAGTTAGTCATTTGGAAAATGCAGGTTTGCTGAAATTTGCAGTTCTGAATATTGATGTATTATTAAGCCATGATTTAAAATGTTTTTTTTAAATATAAGTGATGTTGTCAGAAAGTCTTTTAAGAATTGGGAAGCTGTCAAGCTCATGATGATGGATACAAATTTTTCAAAATTCTAATTTACTTTTGAAAGGTGAAATCCTATCATTGGCAACAAATATTGTCAGTTGTTTTCCGCAAGTGACAGCCTTACTTCATTTATTTTAGAGAAAATCTCTGCTGAAAAACATAGTCTGTCAGTCATTCTTCAAAGGAAAAGCAGTGTTCCATGATGAGTGGCTAGTTCAGCTTAAGCACCCATCACTTCGGTATGCTGTAGTACCAGGACTTCCCATTATCCAGGAGTAGAGACTTAATAAAATTAATTTTCAGGCTGGCCCTGCAGTCTAGTGAGTTAAGAGAGCCAGATCTCATGTGGCAGACCATGGTTCGAATTCTGACCCCAGAGGCTGGAAAACACCTCCAAGTGTGTGCCCATACACTTCCAAAATTCCAGCAGGATGGAGAAGAGATTGCAGTGTGACCATACCCCATCAAGGTGCCCCCTTCTCCTCCCAATGAGGATATATGCCCTCTGGCAATTTAAAAAAATCTCTATTGCTTCATCAACAAAATTGTTCACTGAAACTGACTTTTCTACCATGTGTGCCAGTGGACCTACAACATGACAGCTGTTGAGTGCTACTGTTTGTATTTGTGCTCAAGTGGTTCTTTTGTACACCCAGTACCAAGGTCAATATGGTGAAAAAACTGTTAGAAAACTGTTAGGAAAATAGTTTTGACTTTATGAACAACCTTGAAGTTTCCTTGAGACTTTCAGAATTGCTGCCCTGGTTCTTTAGGTCAGCTTCATAATGTGTTTGTTTACTTCAAATATCACAATATAATAGTAAATGAGTCATAAGATGTGTAGCTGTGACAGCACTGCTGTGGATGGTCACTATAAACGCTGGACCTTGGAAAGCAGGATTAACAAGATGAAATCTTCAGTGTCTTTTTAAACCACCCTCGGAAAATTTCTGTGATGCATTTCAACTTGGAAAATTCATGATTTAAGATTAATGGCATATGAGGACCAGCAGGTGGCATAGTGTAAGGCACTGGGTAGTCCCACATGGCTGACTACTGTTCGAGTCCTAGTCCTGGTGGCTTGCTTTCTCTCTCTCTGTCTCTCTCTCTCTGGTCAAATTTTAAATGAATGAATAAAAATTAAAAAGAGAGCAGCAGTTGGCTTAACCGCGGTTCGAGTCTCGGACCCAGTGGCTTAAGCTCACACTGGGCACATGTGCATGCATGTGCAAAATCCCGAGAGGAGAATGGAGGAGAAGAGATTGCAGTGTGGCCACCCCCACAGGGGGTGATTTCTTGCTTTCTGTCTCTCTGTCTCTCTGGTGAGTACATGCACCCTATAGCAAAAACCTCTCCAAAAAAAATTAAAGATTAATGGCATATATGTTCACTTCACTTTTAATCTTTTAAGTTTCGTTATGTAGATTTCTTATTTCTGAGTTGTTTTTAAATTTTCTGAATGCTGAAAAGTTACTGCAACCCTCATTTCTCCTTAAGTCTTTCCAAGTAAGTTTTATTTCCAGATGTGTGGGATTTGTTTGGTTTGATGTCCTTTTATTATGCAGTCAACCCCTCCCAGACCAGGTAGAGGATCCTCACAAGAAATTGTAGCAAAATTTAAAGCTAAAATGAAATTTGCTAATTAGGGACAAGTAAACCTATTTAAATATCCTGTTTATTTGGGTTATATTATTATTTAATTTAGCAAATATTAAAACATCAAACTGCATATATATTCTGATCTTTATTTTTAAAATTACAATTCATTGTGAAGGAAAAATAATTTAAGCAATAAGTCTTCCAAACTCATTACTCTGAGTACAGGTCATATCGAGTAGTCGTACTTTGTCTTATTGCCAGAGGGCATATGTGCTTGCCCGAGAAAGAAAGAAGGGCCCCCCAGTGGAGTGTGGTTATAATATAATCCCCTCTCCTCCTTAACTCCCTGTCAGGAATTTGGGCACACATGCACATAGGTTTGGTGGATTTTCCAAGTTGCTAGAGCCAGGATTCTAACCAGCTAACCATGCAGGATTTGGCTCCCTTAACCACTGTGCCCAGGGACTAGCCCTAAGTGTCATAATTTACTCATTGCTGAAAGCAGAAATCCATTGGGAGTTGTATTGTCATTGAAAAAAATTAGAACTTGTCTTAATATGAAAGTGATGGTGCCATCATACTCCTTGGGATAACCTGTCTTTTTTTTTTTTTTTTTTTTCCTATTCAGGCTTCAAAATGCCTTTTAATAACAAAAGTAGTATTAGTTGGGAGAAAAATTTTTTTAATATTAGAACAAGGTTTGGGCTAGAAATTAGAACCTCACTAGTTTATACTACAAACTGAATGGACTGAGGCCATGTATAAATAAGTATTCTTATGTATATTGAATTTTATTTCTAACCTACAAATTAGTCTTACAGGAAACAAATGTATTTTCTGTTGGGTTGTGTTGGGAAAGTTTTGACATATTTTTGCATAGAAAAACGTCATAACTTTCCTGACACCTAGTAAAACCTTGGAAAATACACAACCAGGGCAGGGCATTCCCTGAGTTAAGCTGAGTTTTATTTGGCTTCAGTCATTGACATCAATTGAAGATATCCATAAAGTTTCTTTTACTAGTCAAATATTCTTTCTCATCTTGAATTTATATTTTTTAAATGACACCTCAAATTCACATTTCCACTTTCAAATTGCCTTCATTTGTATTTTGCAACTACTCTGGCTTAAAGTATCAAGGAAAAGCATTTGATAAGATTTTTTTTCGGAGCACATTATGTTTTGGGATATGAAATAGTATTTAGTAGGAGGCAGCAGGTGGCAGGGTGTTTAAGGGCACTGGACTCCCACATGGCTGACTGTGGTTTGAGTCTCGGACCTGGTGGCTTGCTTTCTCAATATCCCTCTCTTTCTCTCTCTCTCTCACTCTTGTCAAATTAAAGAATTCTTTAAAAATAGTATTTAGTGAAAAATAGAATATTGTGGCTTTTCTTACATAGATAATCCCTAGGTGTGCAGAACATCCATTGTATTTGTGAGACAGTCAAATGGTACTGTAGGATTGGCCCCAAGCACAGTGGTTAAGTGTTGTGCAGAGGAAGCCATATCCCACACAACAGACCAGCATTTGAGTCCTGGCCTCAGCATCCTGAGAGATACGTCCAGTGCATGCCATATATGCCCAGGATCCTGATGAAATGGAGAATTGAAGGCCAAAGGATTGCAGTGTGACCCAGCCCAATCTGGGGTGTTTTCTTCCTCCTCCTCTGTCCTCCTACCCCTGTGCACATATGTGCCCTCTGGCATAATAATACAATTTAAATGCTATATAGTAGTCATTAAGACTGGAACTTAAATGATTAATTTGAAAACAGTTCTGAGGTTACACGTTTTTATGAGTTCTTACTGGGCATTATAACAATCTGAAGTGTGTGTGGGGGGATGTGTTTAAGTTCTGAAGTTACATGTTTTTCCAAGTTCTTTCTGGGCATTATTAACACCTTGAGTGTGTGAGTGTGTGTGTGTGTAAGACAGATTCTCATTATGTCCTGATGACAATGGAGTAAGAAACTCAGGCCTCCCACATGGCCTCACCCCACTGACACAGCATCAACCAGGGTGCATTGATATGCCAACCTGCATTGGATACATCTAGGCCTGCATCGTCATATTTGAGTCCAACCTGGGGACTATTCTGTAAACCCTAAAGAAAATGCTCAGTAAGTGTTTGCCTGCCTGCCATTTTATGATTGGTATATGCTATGTTGTGATCTAGAGTTAAAACAAGTAGCTACAGATTAAATTGCCTTTTTTTTTTTTTTTTTTTTTTGGAGAGGTTTTTGTTATAGGGCGCATGCGCTTGCCAGGAAGAGAGACAGAGAAAAAGAGATCACTCCCCAGCGGGGATGGCCATGCGGCAATCCCTTCTCCATTCTCTTCTCCGGATCTTGGGCACGCACTGGGTCAGGGACACAAACCAGTCAACTACATGGGAGTCCAGCAACATAGCCATTATGCCAACTGCTGGTCCCAGATTAAATTGCTTTTGAGCCTGCGCTGTAGTGTAGTGGTTCAGTGCTGTGCATCAGCATGACCAACCATGGTTCGGATCCCAGCACGGAGACTTTAAAAATGTGCCAGGGTGTGTCCAGGGAGTGTACCAAAATCCTGACAAAATGGAGGAGAAGAAGATTGTGATGTGACCACACTCTATCGAGTGGTGTTTTCTCTCTGATGAACACATACACTCTCTGGCAATTAAGAAAAAAATGTATAGAAAAGTAAGTTTAAAAAAAAATTGCTCTTCAGGCAGCATCACAGTTTCTCACTTTATGCTGGCTTTCTTGGCTATGAGACCCCTCCTTTATTTTCTGTTTCAGTTTTATTCCCCCTGACAAACACTTGTGCTAACTAGCTCACTGTTCTGTGCTCAGATGTAACTGGCACATGAGCTTTAATTCAGGGCCGAGGGTGCGTAATTTTAGTTTTAGGGTTAGTTATTCTCTCTCTTGAGCATTTACCATGCTAATGAACACAAAAGAAACCTCCCTTTTATGTATAAGTTGAATCAAGAGTTTGGAATCATTTTGTGTGTGTGTGCCTGACAGTAACCTAATCTATAGTATTGCTTTATTGTATAAATTGGGTCTGACAACCGTGTGTGTGTGTGTATGGTATCTAGTCATGAAGTCTGTACAACCAGTGTATTCTTGAATTCTTTGCATATAACTAACCCGTATTGAAAATACTTGTATAGGGGCCAGCAGGTGGTGTGGACTCCTACATGGCCAAGTGCAGTCTGAATTCCAGACCTGGCAGCTTTCTATCTTTCTCTCTCTGGTCAAATGTTTTCCAAAATGGTAATAAAGCTAAATAATTCTTTTTTAAAAAAGAAAAAAATGCTTGTGTATGCATTTGAGGTGAAGAGGACCAGTACAATCCAGAAATTATTCTAGGATGTTAGTCTGATACCTCCTCTCCTTCGCCTGGGATATTTACACTTTTATTTGTGTGTCTACTATGAAGTTTTGCTTCATTCCTAAGACTTGAAGACATCAAGTAAAACTTATTTTGTCAAAATTCCCTATAGTAACATGATTTAGAGGACTGTAGCATTAATTTTCATGAGATTTTTGTCTGTAAATTAACATGCTTTCAGTAAATTAATACGTCAATTAAGCTTACTTTAAATGTTGTTACTTAGTATTTCTATTAAAATAGTCTTTGTTAAGACTGTTCATAATTATAGTGCTTTGGCTCTATTAATGTATACCCCTGGATTTGTAAGTCATTGGGTTTAATTCTGGAGTATAGGTTCTTGTGTGTGTGTGTGTGTGTGTGTGTGTGTGTGTGTGTAATTTGGTACTTGCCAGACAGAGAGTGTGTGTACTTGCCAGAAAGACAGAAAGTGAGAAAGAACTCCCTGGGGTGATGAACACACCACATCCATTCTTTATTCTCCTGGGATATTTGGAATTTGGGGAAATCTTTGGGATTTTGGACATGCACACACATGTGCCTGGCATATTTTGCAAGCTGCCAGGTCTGGGACTTGAACTATGCAGTCAGCCATGTGGGATCCAGCCACCTTAACCACCATGCCACTAGCTGACCCAGGATTCTTTAGGAATTTAACAAACTTTGTTTCCTTACTCAGAAGTAAACTAGTAGTTTTCTTGTAGTTCAAGCTCTCCCTACGTTGTTAGAAATTTCAGAGGGATTGGGATACCAGTTCTCAGCCTCCACAGCATTTCTACTGTTTTTGTTTTACCTGCTGGGATCTCATAAAAGTTATTTGAGTAAGGCTTTTAACTTTGGAAAGTTTGAAAATCACTCGGCTCAGATGGTGAGGAAACTGGACAGTTAATGCTTACACAAAAAAGGAAACTAAGAAGACATGGCTGAGTGTGAACAATGTTTACATGTTTTATTTGGTGGTCCCACTCTATGGTGAGGTACTTAGATCTAAAAGGTAGGGAAGAGGAAATGAGATTGGAACAAGATTCAGATGTCGCCTACCAAAAGCAATCAGTCACAATCTTACCCTTCGCGCATCTACCCACATGTTTGGTTATTCTGGATATTATTGGGAAGAAAGGGTATTTTTCCCATCCCCAGTTGGAACTTTTTCTGCTCACATCCCTTCCTCTCCATGCCCTCTAATACGCGTAAACTGGTATAGTATTCCATTGCACGGCCACCCCACAATGTATCCATTTCCCATGAAGGGGTATTTATGTTGTTGGCAGGTTTTTAATACAAAAACTGCTGGAATGGGTGTCCAGCAGGTGTCTGTTTAGCACATGTACTGATGTTTCTCTCGACTGGTATTTACCTAGAGATAAAATTAATAGCTCATTGGTTATGCACATCTTTTAGTTAATATTGCAAAAACCATTATAGTAAAGATGTACTGATTTATATGTTCACCAGAAGTTACCAGAATTCCTATTTCTCCATCTGTCCCTATTCTCAGTAACACTTGGTATTGTCAGACTGTAAATTGGCCGGTCCTATGAATATGAAATAATATCTCATGTTTGCATTACTGATTACCTGTGAGAACATCTTTTCCTGTGTGTGTTGGCCACTGGGTCTCTGAATTGAATGCTCACATTCTTTGCTCATTTTTTTTCCTGTTGGGTTTGTCTTTTGCTCATGTATTTGTAGTCTTTTACATGTATAACCTGGATACTAATTATTTGTTTCCTAGTCTGCAATTTTTGTTTTCATATGTCTGTCTTTAGTTTATATATGGAGTTTCGTGTATTTATCAATCTTTCCTTTATAGTTTATGTTTATTTCTTCCGTAAGTCACAGAGACAGCACTCTTGCTATGGTCTATGTGACAGTTCCCCCCTTGCCTCCAGCCAGCCCTGATCATGTGCATACACGTACTGCCATGCTCAGGCCTCCGGATGCCCACCAGGCACCTTCCCACATGGGCTTGCCTCTCAAGAGTGTCTACATTACTGCTGTACCATCATCTGACTTCCCTTTAGGGTCTTTGCTATTGCTTTTCTTTTTTAAGAAGTCATCTCGGCGGCCGGCAGGTGGCGTGATGGTTCAGGGAGCTGGACTCCAGCCTGGCCGACCACGGTTCAAGTCCTGGACCTGGCTTCTTGCTCTCTCTCTCTCTCTCTTTCTGGCCAAAATTGGAAAATAATAATAATAAATCTTTAAAAAGAAAAAAAAAAGTCTGGGACCAGCAGTTGGCGTAAGGGCTATGTCACTGGACTCCCATGTAGTTGACTGCAGTTTGAGTCCTGAACCCAGTGGCTTAAACTCAGGCCAGGCGCATGTGCATGCATGCATGTCCAAGATCCTGAGAAGAGAATGGAGGAGAAGGGATTGTGACACGGCCATCCTCCCGGGGGGTGATTTCTCGCTTTCTGTCTCTCTGTCTCTATCTGTCTGGCAAGCACACGTGCCCTATAGCAAAAAACAAACAAACAAACAAAAACCTCTCAAAAAAAGATACAAATGTAAAAATTGTAATATCTGTTAAATTTGGGTAGCAGATAGTGTTATATTTTCCATAATTTTCTGTATGTTTTAAATTTCTGAATTAGAAAATAAAATATGGAAGTAAAGTGATTTTAGTGCTTCTGAATCGCCTTCCAAGAGGGATTCCAATTTGTAATCTCAGTAGTATACAGGAATTTTTTAATGCCCAGGTTTTCTGTTTTCTCACCAAACATTGCACATTGCCAAGGTGGTGGTTAGAATATTATAATTTATGATATTTTATTGATTTAATCCCAGTTATTCAATTTCTAGTGAGTGACCTTTTTTTCCTTGTATTTGGTTAGTTATATGTCTTATTAAAGCCTATTCACATGTGTTGCTTATTTTTCTATGTATACTATTATTTTTCTTGTTAATTTCTGAGCACTCTTTATATATTTAGGATATTAATCATTATTCTGTTATATATGTCACAAATTATTTTCTCTGGCTCACCATTTACCTTCCAATGCTGTAATTTTTTTCTTTGTTTCTTTTATTTGTTTAAAGGAGGGATATTGAGGAATGGAACTGGGAGCAAAGGGCATCTAACTATAGTGAAATGACTTAATTCCTGAAAAACCACAAGCACAATATCATGAGTTTTCCCCCTAAATCTTGTATCATGCTACTTTGTTTCCATGGTTTGGTTTTGTTTTTCCCACAGTGATTTCTTGTTTCTATGCCAGCTCTTCCTATCAGAAGAGTAAGGGCTTTCTACTCACAGTGACTTGAGAGAAACTAGAGGGGGCTAAGATGCTCTCTCTGAAGAGAACTGAATAGTTCTCCTTAGTCAGAAATATTCTGTTACCTTCTCGAAACCCTTTTACTTCATTTAAAGTTGCATTCTTTCATGTGAGACAGAGACAGATACCCTTGAGAGGGTCTTGCTGTGTTGCAGTCCTCCCCAGCCACCCAGGCAGTGAGGATCACTGTGCATGGGCACGTCTGGCATACTCAGTTCAACCCAGAATCTGAACCCAGGCCTCCCATGTGGCTGTGGTAGTATGTGGATGCTCCCTACTGACTGCATCACAGTGGCTGACCCATATACCCTTTTTAATGAAATATAATGAGAGTTTATTTTGTCTTACTTTTAAAAAGTAATTGAGGTCAAATTTACCTACATTAAACTGCAAAGCTCTTAGGTAATAAATTTAATGAGTTTTGAGAAGTGCCTTTTTTATTCAAATATTTTAGAATTTTATTATTTTCTTTAACAGTTTCATCAGCCTTCAGATGTATACACAGACAATTTTTTTACATTATGAGTAAGTATATATAATTTGTTTTAGGATTTTGGCCTTTTTAATAAATGCATTTGTATATATTTAATTCAGCTAGAACTTACTGCTGTGGAGTGAGTCTGTTACCATTATCTCTTTACACCAGCTATTATATATGCCAGTCTTCTCATTATTTGGAAATTCTTCATATAGTTTTGTGTAGGCTTGTATTTTTATGGAAAATCTATTTAGTTGTTCTATATTGTGTATCTTTAGCATGTCATCTTCATTACTAGAACTTTATTATATATTTTATATATAATTAGGAAAGTATCCCTTTGTTCTTTTACAAAAATTGAATATTCTTTCAGATGAACTTAATTTGACCAAGACTTCCCTCCCAAATAAAAATCCCCTTGTTTGGGTTGTTACATGTATAGATCGATTTGGATCATTGATGTCTTTAGCAGAATTCCCTTCCAGGAACATGCTTCATCTTGCAGTTTATATAAGTGGTCATTAATGCCCCCAGTGAGGTTCTGTAGTTTCCCCAGATGGTCTACAGTTTTCTTAAATTGACTCCTTGTTATTTTGTATTTCTCATTACTATTATGAATGAACAATTTCCACTCCCCCCCACACACACACTTTATTTTTAATTCCTACTTTAGTAATAGACAACCAGCTAATTCACTTGCAACAAAATAATTTCCATTTCTATCATTTCCACCAGATGGCAGTGTTGGGCATATCCATTTGTAAACCCGCTGAGAGCTCTGGTGACGAGAAAGGCAGTGGCTGACAGACCTTCCAAGTGCCCAGAAGTACAAGGACAAAAAGGTTTTTTTTTTGTGTGTGTGTGAACCTGAAAGAAAAATGAACCCAACATTATGTAATTATAGTATTTATACTGCTATTAACCTTTAGTCTTCTAGCCCATTAGTGCAGGCAGAGGACTGTCACTGTGCCCTTCAAAATCATATTTTTCCCTCTCTATATGATAAACACCTGTGGCTTCTTAGTAGCACTTTTGCTTTTATTCCAGGAGCTCTCATGGTTAGTCTGTCATTATTATTTCCCTTCTCCTAAAACCACCATTTAAATCAGAAGTTACTAGATTTCTCAATGTGTAAGAGCAACTTGGACTCTGGTCTGTATCATTCCCACATCTCCTCTGACACGAGCTAGTGTTTATAGTTAATATGAAGGGAAGTAGCATTGTTGCTGACATGTTCTGTATAAATACACTTCTTAATAGCTCTCTTAAATTAGACCCTTTTGGCTCAATTCAGATGACTTCCAAGATCTATTATTTAAGAATATAGAAAATAATGAATTACTTAGGCAAGGAGTAGAATCAGATATTTTCTTCTAGATAGGCCTCTAACTGGCCAAAAATAGTGTTTTTAACCAGTAATAGACTTGCTAGGCAAGTTCCTCTCTTACACTGTTTTTTTGCAATTCCATTTGTTAACTGATATGTTTTCTTTTCTTTAGAGATTTTTGCTATAGGGTGTATGTACTTGCCAGAGAGACAGAGACAGAGAGACAGAAAGTGAGAAATCACCCCCTGGGGGGATGGCCACCCCACAGTCTCTTCTCTTCCGTTCTCCTCTGGGATTCTGTACACACATGCACTTACTCCCAGCTTGAATTTCAAGCCTCTGGGTCCTCACAGTTCAAGGACTCGAACTGTGGTCAGCCATGTCAGAGTCTAGCACCTTAACCACTACATCACCTGCTGGTCCCAACCAATACACTTTTGTAATCAAGAAGTAGTCAGCAACTGTAGCCATATACACTACCTTTACTGTTTTGTTTGTTTTATGCGTGTGTGTGAATGTGTGTGTATATGTGTGTGTGTTTTAGACAGAGTCTGAAGGTATTGCAGTCCTCCTGCCTCAGTCTCCCAAGTAGCTGGGTCCACAGGTGCACACCTCTATGCCTGGCTTTTAGGGTGAGCTTGGAATCATACCCAGGCCTCCTATGTGGCCCCAGCCTGCCAAATAACCGCATCGGGTGTGTGCCATTCATGGGGGGAGCCTAAATTCCCTTTCTGAGAGACGATATTCCCACTGAGTACAAGAGGGTGTGATAACAAAAAATGAACAGGTTTGATCCTTGAGCACGAAGGTATGCCAAGATTAACTCTTGCTTCTCCAAGGAAAATTGATATAAATATGGAGATAACAATGAATATTTTAAATAGTAGGTAATCTTTTAGGAGAATCCATAGAAAAGTTTCCTCTTGGAGCCGGAAGGTGATATGGTGGTTAAGGACACTGGACTCCAACATGGCCAACCACAGTTCAAGTTCTGGACACCTGGTGGCTTTCTCTCTCCCTCTCTCTCTCTCTCCTCCACTCCCCACTCCCCAGTGAAATTAAAATAAATTAATACGTAAAGTTAAATAAAAATAATTCTTAAAAAAATTTTCCTCTTAATTTGGGTCCCTGAGTAACTTCATTTATATAGTTATGTGAAATAGTGAACTTTAATGTGTTGGACAAATTTCTCCATGTTTTGTTAGTCTCAGAGTGCAAATGTTTAAATAGAGTTATTGGGGGGCCAGCAGGTGGTGTGGTGGTTGAGGTGCTGAACTCCCGCATAGCTGACCACAGTTTGGGTCCCAGACCTGGTGACTTTTTCTCTTTCTCTCTCTCTGGTCAACTTGAAGAAGAAGAAATAAAATTAAATGAATAATTCTTAAATAAATAAATAATAGAGTTATTGGAATCCATGCTATGTAGTAGTTATGCTTAAAGCTGGCTTGCCATGTACTAAAACATACCTTTAACAAGACTAAATTGGAATTTGTTAGAATTAGGTTCTTCCCACATTTCAGAATAGTTATATAATGGGACCAGCAGTTAGCGTAATGGCTATGTCGCTGGACTCCCATGCAGTCGACCTCGGTTTGAGTTCTGGACCCGGTGGCTTAAACTCACACCAGGCTTGTGTGTGTGCATGTCCAAGATCTTGAGAGGATAGTGGAGGAAAAGGGATTGTGGCATGGCCATCCCCCCTGGGGGGTGATTTCTCACTTTCTGTCTCCCCCTCTGTCTTTCGGGCGAGCACATGCACCCTATAGCAAAAACCTCTCCAAAAAAAAAAAAAAAAAACAGAATAGTTTTATAAAGTTCTTTGAAGAGAAAAAAAAAATTCCTTTTTAATAATATGTGTTTGTATTTTGTTATAATCACTGTATGTATATATTTATTTTCTATAAACTATATATTATTGGGTTTATATGTAAATATATAAATATAAAACTAAACAAAATACAAACATGAATTCTCTATGCATGTGAATATATATGTGTATATATATGTGTGTGTGTATATATATATGTGTGTGTATGTGTATATATATGTGTATATATGTGTGTGTGTATATATATATATATATGTGTTTATATGTATATATATATATATGAATTATGCATACATATATTTGTCTTTAGCATTTGACTTTTTCAGGGTGGGACGTGTGAATCTGACAATTAAGACAGAAAGTCCACTGTAATAGTGTAACAGTGCACTACACTACACTAGTGAAATGCCTTACACCATCAGCAATGTACATGTCAGTGCTGATTGCCGTAATATTAGAAAAAATACGCCAAAGTAAACAATTTCTAGATTTGAGTTCACATCCAAAAACAGTCAACACTTGTATTTTGAGAGATAAAAGAATGCCCAATAAAGGAAATTCTTTCAAAGATGTTGTAGTCTTACATGCTGAAAAGTTAAAGTAGTAAAAGATTTGTCATTTGTGTATTTTTCAGAGATAGAATCATAGGGACCAGCAGTTGGTGTAATGGCTATGTCACTGGATTCCCATGTAGTCATCCACTATTCAAGTCCCAGACCCGGTGGCTTAAACTCACACCGGGCGCATGTACGTGCGTGCCCAAGATCCCGAGAGGAGAATGGAGGAGAAGGGATCGCGGCATGGCCATCTCCCCTGGGAGGTGATTTCTTGCTTTGTGTCTCTCTGTCTCTTTCTTTCTTTCTGGCTAGCGCACACACCCTATAGCAACACCCCTCCCCCCCAAAAAAAAATAGAACCATAAATTCTGAGCTGGATAGATCTTTAATATGTATTAATGGAATCTCATGGTAGAAAAAACTGAGTACCTGAAGTCCGTCGCAGCCTCTGGTATGACTGCCAGGACAGGAGCCTCCTCCCATACTTGGGCAGCTGTGCCTGTCCTGGTTGCATGTCTGTGCTCTTCTCAGTCCTCTTTTTTACTCTCAGGACCAAAGCATTTAGCCACAGCCATGGTGGTAACTTCCAGGACCTCTTTTTATATCTCCAGTTATTTCATCCATTATATAGAGTGACTTCAACTTTCTATCCCCAGTTATGCCATCCATAATGTAGGATGACCACTTTACTTTCTCCGAATTCTCTCTTGTTTTCTCATTGTACTTAAAGGATACAAGCTGGAAGTGAACATTTAGGGGCACTCATCCCATCCTTTGTTCTAGTTAGTACCCTCCTGTTCTTTTATTTAACACCCGAATATTGGACTCGCTTTTCTGAGAACCACGTGATACCGTTTAAGTCCTTGGAGATGAATTATTTTAGTGCCTTTTTAGGCAATCTTTTCCTGCCTTTGTGCAGTTGATATTCTAGCTAACCTACTTTGCAGGACCTTTATTTATTGCAATTAAGTTTTCTTGGATTGAATTCATTAATTTATTAGTTGATTTTGAATTCACCTAAGGTATATTAGTTATTCTTTCCAGTTACTCCAAAATTTGGTATGGGGACCAGCAGATGGCATAATGGTGACATTGCTGGACTCCCACATGGCTAACCGTGGTTCGAGTCTTGGACTTGGTGGCTTGAAACTCACACTGGGCACGTGTGTGTGTGTGTGCCCAAAATCTCAAGAGGAGAGTGGAGGAGAAGGGATTGTAAAGTGGACATCCTTCTTAGGGAGTGACCTCTCACTTTCTGTCTCTCTGTCTCTGGTGAGTACATGAGCCCTATCACAAAAATCTCTCTTGAAAAACAAAACAACTTGGTACGTAAACGTCTGCTATTGAATGAAACAAGACTGAGGACTGAGGACTTGTAATGGGCCATACTTCTCTTCAGTATGATACAAACTGACCTAATGTCAACACCCAGGAGGTAAGAATTTTAGCAATGTGCCAACCCACTTACCAGCTCATACCTCTCCAAGTTATCTACGAAGAGATCATGGATTTTACACTCCTTGCTGAAGTCACTTGTGCATAACTCGACTTACGTGGAGTTCTCCCTTTGACCCTGTTCCTTTAGGTCCATACACATCTCTAGTGTTTGTTTATCCTTATGGTATTTCTTGCATCATTTATGCATTTTTGAAATTCCGAACTTGTTACATTTCTTCCTATGCAGCTAGTGGTTTCTGGTTTTTGTTGTTATGTAATTTTTTAAAGGTTTTTGCTATAGGGCATGTGCACCTGCCAGAGAGACAGAGACCGTGAGAGGAGGTAGAGTGAGAAATCATCCCACAGGAGGGATGGTCACACCACAGTCCCTTCTCTTTCATTCTCCTCCTAGGACTTTGGGCATGCACATATATCACAGCTGCCAGATCTGGGACTAGAACCTGAGGCCAGCCATGTGGGAGTCCATTGCCTTAACCACTATACCACCTGCTGGATCCTGTTATGTAATTTTTAAAGATACATCTTCCCAGGTCAGCAGTTGGTATAATTGCCATATCTCTGGACTCCCATGTAGCTGACCATGGTTTGAGTCCAGCACCTGGCGACTTAAACTCACACCAGGCGCGTGTGCATGTGTGCCCAAGATCCCGAGAGGAGAATGGAGGAGAAAGGATTGCAGCGTGGCCATCCCCCCCGGAGGGTCATTTCTTGCTTTCTGTCTCTTTGTCCCTGTTTTTCTGGTGAGCAATTGCACCCTATAACAAAAACCTCTCCCCCCCCAAAAAAAAGAAAGATACATCTTCCTTTTATCCTGTTTATATGTTATACTTTAATAAAAAATTTTTTAAAATAATTTGTATTTTGGGACCAGCAGTTAGTGTAATGGCTATGTCTCTGGACTCCCATGTAGTCAACTGCAGTTCTAGTTCCAGACCCGGTGGCTTAAAAAACACCAGGCGTGTGTGTGTGCATGCCCAAGATCCCGAGAGGAGAATGGACAAGAAGAGATTGCGGCGTGGCCATCCCCCCTGGGGGGTGATTTCTTGCTTTCTGTCTCTGTCTGGTGAGTGCATGTGCCCTATAGCAAAAACCTCTCAAAAAAAAAAAAAAGTTTTTTAGGTTTTGCTATAGGGCATGTATGATTGCTAGAGGGGGACAGAGACAGAGGGAGGGAAAGTGAGGAATCACCCCCCGCGCCCCAGGGGTGAAAGATCACACTGCAATTCTTTCCCCATTATTCTCTCAGGATTTTGAGCATGTACGCACATACCTGGAGTGATTTTCAGGCTGCCAGGTCTGAGATTTAAACCATGGAGTCAGCTATGTGGGATCCAACTGCCTTAACTTCCACACTACCTGCTGGCCCAAGAAGTATTTCTGAAAATAATCCTGATGCACTAAATAAAAATAAAAACTATAGCTTGGTCTGCAACCACAGGGCCAGTGAGCAGGGCAGTTGGTACAGAGCAGAAGCTTGCCCCATCCAGGAGCGCACCGCTTGCATCACAGCCATGTGGACTGTGACATCACAACTCCAACAGCGGCAGGAAAGTGTCTTATCCTAATGTTTCTGTGTAGTTACATTGCAGCACATTTCTGACAGGGGAAGTAAAGTGACAAAAAAGGAGTGCTTTGGGGGCCTGCTTTTCCTAATTTACCAAAATGCCCCCGGAGCCGGCAGCAGCCCTGCAGTCTTGAATTGCTTTGGGTGAGGACTCGATGTTATTTCTCTCTTTACATTTTTCACTGCCTGTTTTATAT
>NW_006160183.1:3161481-3194346 GCF_000334495.1 Tupaia belangeri chinensis | reverse complement strand
GCAGGAAATGTCACTGGAGGAGTGTGGCAGCGGAGTTGGACGATACACGGGCAACTTCAAGGACCAGCGTGGGCTTCCAAACCTTGAGTTTAGACTTCTAGGAAGAGCCCATCAATGCCCAGAGTGCCCTTTCACCTCTCCCTCAATTACCAGGGCTCAAAACATGACAAGTGTGAAGGAAGTAGTAGAAAGGAAAGGAATACCCAAAATGTAGATTATTTTGTAAAATTCTTTTTTTTAACCAAGAGAGATTTTTGCTGTAGGGCATGTACACTTGTTAGAGAGACAGAGAGACAAAGTGAGAAGTCACCCTCCCCCTCCCCCCCCCCAGGGGGATGGCCATTCCACAGTCCCTTCTCAGTTCTCCTCTCAGGATTCTGGGGATGAACGCACACATGCCTGGCGTAAATTGTAAGCCACCAGGTCTGGGACTTGAACCACAGTCGACTATGTGGCAGTTCTGCAAATGTAAATCTGCTGGTCCCAATTTCATAAAATTCTTACAGATACTGGAGGGAACTACAGAATGTTTGTGGGGGAAAAAATGGAATTAAAGTATGATTCTATCTTGTTACTAAATTGAAATCATACTTTTTTCATAATAAATATCTTCCATGAACTTTTTGAAGATGCCTTGTAAGTATCATATATAGCACATATTTAGATAGAGTGATTTTTGTACTGTTTCTTTACTCCATGAGAGAGAGAGAGAGAACACCCCTAAAGGGCCTTGATGCTGAGGTCCACCCCTGGCCTCCAGTGGCCGGGATCACGGCTACATGCATGCCTGGCATATTCAGGGAAGTCTCTGAACACAAACCAGCAACCTTCCCATGTGGGTCGTCTTTGCAGAATGTGATTTGTTTATTTTTTGGTAATTTTCTAGAATGCGCATGCGCTCACCAGAGAGAGATGGGGGAGAGGGTGAGTGAGCGTTCAGCCCTGGGGTGATAGCCACATGCAGTCCTTCTCCATCTCTGCTGTGGATTTGGGGCATGCAGACACATATGCCGAGCATGTTTTTCAAGCCACCAGGTCTGGGACTCCTGCCATGTGGAATCCAGTGCCTTAACCACCATACCACCCGTTAACCCACAGAATGTCATCTTTTACTGCTGTACACCAGCCAGTCCCCATAGATAGTATATTTATTTATACTATCTGTGTGTATGTGTGTATTTATACTATCTATGTGTATGCTATACTTCAATATAATTTTATTTTCAAGAATTTCCACTGAGTTGGTAATTTTCATATTCGTTTACTTATATGATGTTTCTGTCTTATTAGAATACATAAAGAGGGGCCAGCAGATAGTGTAGCAGTTATGTCTCTGGACTGCCACATGGCTGACCACAGTTCAAATCCCAGACTCGGTGACTGGAGGCTCACACTGGGCACATGTGTGTGTGTACCCAAGATCCTGAGAAGAGAACAGAGGAAGGAATTGCCGTGTGGCCATCCCTCCTGGGGGATGATTTCTTACTTTCCCTCTCACTGTCTCCGTCTCTCTCTCTCTGGCAAGTGCTTGTACCCTAAGGCAAAAACCTCTACCAAAGAAAAAGAAATAAAAAAAAATACATAAATATAGTTGAATAGATGTGGTGGGTATGCTTCAGAGAGGATGAACTAAAACATAAATTATACATGTAGAAAATAATTGCTTTTAGAGAAGAGGAGCACCTTCAAAGATTAGGCAATATTAATATTGGGGCCAGCAGGTGGTATGGTGATTACAGCACAGGACTCCCACACGGCCAACTGTAGTTCAAGTCTCAAACCTGGCAGCTTGCTTGCTCACTTTCACTGTCTCCTTCTCTCTGTCTGTCTGTCTCTGATGAGTGCACATGCCATTTAGCAAACTTTAAAAAAAATAAATAAATAAAATATTTTTTTAATTTAATATTTTCTCCCAAATTGATTTGTAGATTAAGTTAAATCCTAATTAAAATTCTAGTGGCCATTTTTTAGTAGAATTTGACAAGCTGATTTTTAAATTTATAGAGACACACAAGTACCTTGAATAACCAAAACAACTTTGATAAAGAACTCAGTTGGGGGGGCAGCAGGTGGCATGGTAGTTAAGGGCGCTGGACTCCCAAGTCCCAGACCTAATGGCTTGCTTTCTCACTTTCCTTCTCTCTCTCTCTCTCTCTCTCACTCTGTCTCTCTCTGGACAAATATAAAAATACACACACACACACACACACACACATAAAATAATTCTTTTTTTTTTTTAAAAAGAACTCAGTTGGCAATTCATACTACCTGACAGCAAGAATTACTATAAAACTCAATAATTAAGGAACGTGTTTTTGGTGTCAGGCTTTATATATCTGTGAAACATAATAGAGTTCAGAAACAGACCCAGACATACATGGTCACTTGAGTTTAACAGAAATGATACGGGACTTCAATGGGAAAAGAGAAACTTATTTTTTTAGAGCTACTTTTGCTATAGGGTACACGCCTTTTCCAGAGACACAGAGAGAGAGAGACAGAGAGTCAGAAAGCAAGAACTCTCTCCCCCAGCCGGGAGGATCATGCCACAATCCCTTCTCCTCCATTCTCCTCTCAGAATTTTGAACATGCACACACACGTGCCTGGCGTGAGTTTCAAGCCTCCAGATCAGGGACTCAAACTGCGCTTGGCCATGTGGGAGTCCAACGACATAACCACTGTGCCATCCAGAATACTCCAAATTTTATATATTGAGTTACTTTTCATATGAATGCCACTACATGACCTGCTTAGAGTAAGTAGTACCAGGGATTTACTATTGAGGAGAGGTTCTTCAAAAAGTTTGTGGAGGGCTGCCTCTGTGGCACAGTGATGATGCACTGCTCGAGAGAAGCTGGATTCCACAAGGTCGCAGTTAGAATTCCTGACTCGATATTCCTGTGGCAAGATCCAACAGGCCAGAACACTGAAGGGAAGGGACCATGGTGTGACCGGTCACTGTGGAAGGTGCCTCTGTCTCTCTCTCTCTTCCATGTGCATGCACATGCTCTATTGTGAAAAAAGAAAAAATTAAAAAGGAATTTCGTGGATAGGGCCAGCAGGTGGCGTGGTGGTTGAGGGCTCTGATTACCACGTGGCCCACCTCCGTTCGAGTCCCGACCTGGTGGCTTGCTTTCTCATTTTCTCTCTCTCTTACTTACTCTTTCTCTCTCTCACTTTCTCTCTCACTAACTCTCTCTCTCACTCTGTCCCTCTCTGGTCAAATTGAAGTAAACAAATCAATAAATAAAGTTGAATAAAATAATTCTTAAAAAACAACAACAACAACAAATTTCGTGGAAATGTATTATGAAAAAACTATATGAACTTTAATTTTTTTTTGCAGCAAAATAAACTTCAATTTCATCTTTCCATGAACTTTTTGAAGGACCCTCATAGTATTTGAATGTACTAGTTATCTGAGTGATTTAATCCAATGCTTTTCTTGAGCAACCACTGGGGTGATGGTGGGGTGGATGGAGTAAGGAGCAAAACTACTGTCAAATGCATTGCCAAGTAATCCACTTTATGGGCTGAATGATATGATATGAAAATAATCAACACTGTTTCATTTTATAATTTCATCTGTTATTTTCATCCAACAATCAGGAAGACCCACTGTAGAAGGTAACTTAAAAATACTATAAAAGTAATTAAAATGTTATTGATACCTCACTGTAGAAGATGTTCATCGTTGATATTTTTCTTCTCAAAGAGTCACGGCTTTGTAACCTTTTAGCACAGTCGCTGATCCACATTGCCCAACCCAAACAGCCTTCCTCTGCTTCTCACAGGGCGGAAGTGCCTCCATTTCAGTGATGACTTTCATTTGTATGTCTCTCAAGCACAGGAAAATGGGATCCTATTTCTCAAGCAAAGATTAGTGCCTTTCTGTTAAAACGGTATACAGGCGTGGACTGGCCCCCTTGGTCACTTCTGGAGTGATAACTTTTTGGCAATGGTTCCTTGACATATGCGGTTATTGCTTTATAGATCAAAGATTGACCAACTTTGTGAAGGGACAAATATAAATATTTTAGGCTCCACCGCTGATGGATCGTGAACTGGTCCAAGATACACACACACATTTAGGTGAACGCCTACTCTATAAAACAGCCTGGCGGGCTGGCTCCATAGCCCAGTGGAGAAGGGAGCTGAATTCCTTATGGCTGACGGAGGTCAGAATCACAGCCTGATGGCTAGAAAAACATGACAAGCACGGGAGGAGAAAGGACTGCAGCACGACCCCGCCTCCTCCCCGGGGTGCTTTCTCTCTCTCTCTTTCTCTGTCTCTTTGTCTCCCGTGAGCACACATGCTCTGGCACCTATAATCTTAGAAGTAAAATAAAGACATAAACACTTTAAACATCTTTTCTTTTTATTAAAGATTTTTGCCATAGGGCATGTGCGCTCACCAGAGAGAGAGAAACAGTGAGAGGGAAAGTGAGAAATCACCCTGCAGTGAGGAAGGTCACACCATAATCCTTTCTTCTCCATTTTGCTCCTGAGATCCTGGGCACATGTGCACACACACCCAGGTCCAGGACTCAAACTGCGGTTAGCTACGTGGGAGTCCAGCGCCTTAACCATCATGCCACCTGCTGGCCCCTCCTAAACATGTTTTCTAGTAGGGCTATGCTCATGGAATTATTTAACATAATTAGGACAATTTCTTGTATTTTAAATAGATATTTACCAGAAAGTGTGTGCACTCAGTGGAGAGAGACACAGAATGTGAGAAAGCACTTCCCACAGGGTGCCACAATCCCTTCTTCATTGCTCCCTATTTTCAGGTTTCTGGACATGAATGCGCATGCACCTGCCGTGCGTGTATTTCAAGCTATCAGGTCTGGGACTTGAACTGTGTGATCAGTCATGTGTGATCCTTCACCGCACCACCAGCTTAGCCCTGGGGCAATTTCTTTATTGCACTTTTCCTTTTTTGGAGAGATTTTTGCTATTGGGCGCATGCGTTTGCCAAAAAGACAGAGAGAGACAAAGAGACCCAAAGCGAGAAATCACCCCCCAGGGGGCACGGCCATGCCACAATCTCTTCTCCATTCTCCTCTTGGGATCTTGGACATGCACACACACGCGCCAGGCATGGGTTTAAGCCACTGGGTCCGGGACTCTAACCGCGGTCAACTACATGGGAGTCCAGCGACATAGCCATTACGCCAACTGCTGGTCCCTTGCACTTTTCCTATTCACACAATGATGTGAATATTTTCCGTGTCATTAAAAAAAAACTCTGAAAATACGTTTAATGACTAGTATTCTATCACATGGATATGCTATAATTTATTTAGCTAGTCTTGTATCATCAAATGCTGAGGTGTTTCCAGTATCTCTTATAAATATTGCTGCAATTACTGTCTTTGTAGACACAAACTTCTGTCCCTGTCTCAGATTATTTCCTTAAAATCGATTTTGAGAAGGAGAATTACAGAGTTCAAAGATATGGACATCCCCTCCCCCACTTTTGTCACAAGAGTCACTTATGCTGAGGGCAAATAAATTCAATCAGGATAAAGGGGACAAAGTCCAGGGCCCTTGTCCTTACCCTCTTACCCTGTAGTCAATTGGTAGTTGAGTGAGAATTTAATGTGCATATACAAATATAGTGGCATTTTTCATCAATTCTGGCTATATTATACATCTGGTTATATTATACACCATGTTTTCCTCATTTGTTATTTGCTTTTTATCTTTACAGATTGTCTTTAATTTTTAGAATAAAATTTATTGATATTTTCCTTTTTAAAATCTAGGTTTTGTATTTCATATTGTAGTAAAACTTTTTCAACTCCAAGATTATTTTTCTTTCTTTTTTTTAAAATAATTTTCCAGAGAGTTGGCATAGTCAGTGGACAAAGACAGAGGGAAAGTGAGAAAGCACTCGTCATGGGGATGGCCTTACCACAGTCTCTTCTCCATTTCTCCTTTTGGGGGTTTTGGGCACACATGTACTTGTGCCTGGCATGATTCTCAAGCCTCTGGATCTGGGACTCGAACCATACTGTTGTCCATGTGGGATCCAGCTGCCGTAATCACCACACTATGGCTGTCCCCCAAGATTACTTTTTAAAAATACACCAATTTCTTTCTAAAATTTTTACATTTTGGGACCATCAGTTAGATAATAGCTATGTCGCTGAACTCCCATGTAGTCAAATGCAGTTCAAGTCCTGGACCCGGTGGCTTAAACTCATGCCAGGAGCGTGTGCGTGCATGCCCAAGATCCCGAGAGGAGAATGTAGGAGAATGGATTGTGGCATGGCCATCCCCCCTGGGGGGTGATTTCTCACTTTCTATCTCTCTGTCTCTCTCTGTCTTTCTGGTGAACGCATGCACCCTATAGCAAAAAACTCTCCAAAAAAAAGTTTTGTTTTGTTTTGTTTTTTTGCAGTTTTAATTTTTACTTTTAAATCTGGTCCAACAGGGAAAAATCAACAAGAAAATCTGATCCAACACATATATAATGGAATACTACTCAGCCACAAACAATAACAAAGTACATAATGTTGAACACATTCAGTAATAGTTCTACTAGTTTGCTCTTCGGAAGTACATTGAATTGTCAGTGATAATGTTTACTCATCTATGGTATACAGTTGAATTCTGTCATTTGATAACTAGGAAAGAAATGCTAAGTGAAATTAGCCAGGCGATGACAGACAAATACTGTATATCCCACTTAACATACACAGACTGTCCATACTCTCTTTAATAGACACCAAATGTTCGCATTCTGTGGTGGAAACTGAGGTATTCAATGGTATAGGAGTAGAGAGACCGATGGACTGAGGTACTCAATGGTATAGGAGTAGAGAGACTGATGGTAGATTCCTGAAGCTCCAAGGTAGGGTGCATGTAAAAATGTTGACTAGGTTGAATAGGTGATGAAACTGTATACTATAGATGAGTAAACATTATCACTGACAATTCAATATACTTCCAGAGAACGGACTAGTAGAACTATTATTGAATGTGTTCAACATTATGTAATTTCAATGTTGAAGAGAATAAATATGTCTATACCCTTGATTTGCTATTTCACATTATACATATGCACTGAAAAAACATACTGTACCGTACAAAAGGGTACAATGATTATTTATAAACCAGGAATTATAATTTCAAAGTAAAAAAAAAAATCTGAGTCACATAGAACTTATTTTGTGTTAGGAGTAAGATAAGCTATGTAGTGTTATTTTCTTTTACAAATAGCTAGCTAGTTGTCTAATGTAATGAGCTAAGTAATTTTCCTTTTTTCTCTTTGATTTGAAACATCTTTCCATATTTTAAATTCTCATATAGTCCCATATATTGGAGTCTATTTTTGTTGATCCACATTTGTATAATTGACTCTTTGATCTATCCCTTCTTTAGTATCAATTCTAGTTTTCTGGAATTTTTGCTTTAAAATCTAGTAGGTCAGCCTCACTTTGCTACCCTAAAAAATGTTAAACCTCATGATATGCATTGCAAATCTAGAATTATTATGTCAGTTCACACTGGACCCTTGCCAGCACTAGCTTTTAATAATGTTTTGCCAATGTAATTGAAAATACTTTCTCATTTCTTGGAGTTGATTTGTGTGAAATGTCTGTTTACATTTTTCCAAGTTTTCTACTGACATTTATATTTCCATTGATATTATGAAATTGCATGTATGTATACACAATATCTAACAATATATACAGACCTTTAATGTTAAAAACAAGTTGGCATATTTATTATTAATACAAATACCTTTCTCAATTTGTCATACGGTCTTCAATTATTAGGCCTGAAAAGTCGTAATACATTTTTGGATAGAAAAACATAGCAAAATATATTATGACTTTTCCAATGACCCAGTAGTATACTTTGTGATATGATAAATTAAAAGATTTTATTTTGTATTTTCTTTTATTGTTTAAAAAAACCTTCCCATTGGGCTAACAGTGGTACGGAGGTTAAGGTGGCTGGACTCTCATCACATGGCCAACTGCTTGGTTTGAGTCCTGGACCTGGTGACTTGAAAATCACTCCAAGCACATGTACATGCCTGCCCAAAATCCTGAGAGAAGATGGAGAAGAAGGGATTGTAGCATGACTGTCTTCTGATGGGGGATAGTTGAGAATTTCTCACTTTCTTTTGCTCTCTGTCTCTCTGTCTCTGGTAAGCACAAATCCCCTATAGCAAAACTAAAAAAAACAAACAAAAATATACCTCCTTCCCCCAGAGACCAGATAATTATTTGAGGTTGTTTTATTTTTTTAAAAAAATATTTATTTATTTATTTATTTATTTATTTATTTAATTTATCATTATTATTTTTTATTTGCTATAGGGTATGTGTGCTCCCCAGAGAGAGGGGAAAAAAAAGTGAGAGAGAGAGAGAGAAAATTGAGAAAGCAAGCTAACAGGTGTGAGATTTGAACCATGGTTGGCCATGAGGGAGTCCAGTGCCTTAACCACCATGCCACCTGCTGGCCCTTGAGGTTGTTTTTGGGAAGCTTCTAGTTTGTGTGTTCTGGAAGTTCAAAGTATCATTTTTGTTCTTAACTTATTTTCACTTTTTACTAAGATATGGTAGGTGTGCACACTGTGAGTGTGACTGTCCAGTCTAAGGTGGAGCTGCCTCTGTAGGACGGCAGGAAGGCACTGCTCAAAATTAATGATTCCACATGGCAACTGTAGTTTGAATCTTTAGCCCTGTCAGTTGGAAACACAGCACGAGTGCCCAAGATGCAGCCAGGCTAGGAGACTGGAGGAAGGCTAGTAGTGTGTGCAGGCCCTGTTGAGGGTGCTTGTATTTTTTTTCCCTGAATAGTAACTGACTTTCAATAATTAATGCTTGTAAAAGTCACCATTATGTGTTTGAGAGATAAAGTCATATCAAAACACAAAAGTTAAATTCTTTTGATTTTTCAAAAATATTCAATGTGCATAATTAATAATGAGAGATACCACTTGTTGGATGCATTCAGGAGACCAGGTATTGGGATTTTCTCATTAAAAAAAATTTTAAGGCCAGCAGGTGGCATGGAGGTTATGGTGTTGGATCTCACATGGCCTTCTCCGTGGTTCCAGTCCCAGACCTTGTGGCTTGAAAATCATGCTGGGCACAATTTTGAAAATCCTGAAAAGGAGACTGGGCTGAAGAGACTGTGGTGTGGTTCCCTCTTCCTCACCTTCTCTCTCTCTAGCTCTCCCTCTCTCTCTCTCAATTTCTCTGGCAAGCACACGTGTCCCATAGCAAATACTAAAAAATAAAAATGAAAAAAAAGGGTAACCATAGCATGCTAGATGTGGAATCTTTTGCCCGAGGGCATGTGTATTTGCCAGAGAGAGGGAAAAAGCAGCCCTCTGTTGGGTGTGGTCACATCATAATCCCTCTTCTTTCACTTCTCCATCCTGTTGGGATTTTGAACATGTATACACATGTGCCTCGCAAGTTTTTTCAAACCACTGAGACCTGGATTTGAACTGTGGTCTATCATGTGGGATCTGACTTCTTTAACTACTTAGCTATGGGACCTGCCTGAGATTTTCTCATTTAAAAAAATAATTTGGCCAAGGTCAAGTAGCTTGTTCTTTTACTCCAGGTACTTCTTCTAAATCACTCTCAATAATAAAAATAAATGAATCAATAAAAATCAGTAGTGTTAAAAGACCGAGATAACTTTCCTCATTAAAAATAGGTCTTGGGACCGGCAGTTAGCGTAATGGCTATGTCGCTGGACTCCCATGTAGTCAACCGTGGTTCAAGTCCTAGATCCGGTGGCTTAAAACTCATGCCGGGCGTGTGTGCGTGTGTGTCCAAGATCCCAAGAGGAGAATGGAGGAGAAGGGATTGCGGCGGGACCATCCCCCCTGGGGGGTGATTTCTCGCTTTCTTTCTCTCCGTCTCTCTCTGTCTTTCGGGCAAGCACACGCGCCCTATAGCAAAAACCTCTCCAAAAAAAACAAAGAAAAAATAGGTGTCAATGGGACCAGCAGATGTCATAATGGTTATGTCTCTGGACTCCCACATAGTCAACTGCGGTTTGAGTCCTGGACCTGGCAGCTTAAAACTAATGTGGGCGCATGTGCTCAAGATCCTGAGAGGAGAATGGAGGAGAGGGGATTGCGGCATGGCCATCCCCTCAGGGAATTTCTCACTTTCTGTCTCTCCATCTCTCTGGTAAGTGCACAAGCCCAATAGTAAAAATCTCTCTCTCAAAAAAAAAAAAAAATCTTTATCTGATCAAATCAAGTGATTCATAGAGCTGTCTAAGAGTCACTGATTAAATGGAAATTATGAATCATCACATTCTTTTAAGACTTGCAGAGTCTTCTAGGACAGTGCCTCTAACAAATCTAGTTTCCTTGGACTTACAAATGTCGGAGTTTACAATTGTCAATGATTAGATAACACTTTAGTACTAGTACTGAGGATTGCTTACCTATAAAAAAGCACTTTGGGGCCTCTCCTCTGTCATAGTGGTGATGAGCTCCTCAAGAGAAGATAAATCCTACATGATCATGTTTCAAGTCCCTGCCCTGATCAGCTTGAAACATGCGCCAGCTCCAATGGGCGGGAGGAGTAGAAGGAGACCATGGCATGAGCAGACCCTGTGGAGGGAGCTCATCTCCCTGTCTCTCCCTCTAACATGCACATACTCAAGTACTTATTATAAATAAAGAGAAAAAATCACTTTCTTAAAACAAAAAAGAAAATGGAAGGACCAACAGGTAGCATGGTTGTTAAAGTGCTGGACTCCCACATGGTTGACCATGGTTCGAGTCCTAGACCTGGCAGCTTGAAAAATCACGCTGGGTACATGTGAGTGCCCCAACTTCCAGGAAGAGAACGGAAGGGAATGGGTGATTTCTCACTTTCCTTCTCACTGTCTCTGTGTCACTCTCAGGCAAGCACATGTACCCTGTGACCAAAAGAAAAAAAGAAAGAAAAAAAAAAAGAAAGAAAAATAAAAGGAAAAACTTAAGCATGCTAGATATGGACTCTTTTCTCCCCCATTTTCTTTTTTTTTTTTTTTTCGGAGAGGTTTTCGCTATAGGGCGTGTGCGCTCGCCAGACAGACAGAGAGAGACAGAGAGACAGAAAGTGAGAAATCACCCCCCAGGGGGGATGGTCACGCCGCAATCCCTTCTCCTCCATTCTCCTCTCGGGATCTTGGGCACGCACGCACACGCGCCCGGCGTGAGTTTTAAGCCACCGGGTCCGGGACACGAACCGCGGTCGACTACGTGGGAGTCCAGCGACATAGCCATTACGCTAACTGCTGGTTCCCAAGAAAAAAAAAATTTTAAAGCCTGTTTCCCCTTGCAAAATTCATTATTTTTCTTATACCTAGGTAAGAAGAAAATGTTAAGCTTTTAAAGAAAACTGGTAAATCATACTTAACTTTCACTACTTTATCCCCCTCTCTTTTTTTTCTGAGAGGTTTTTGCTATAGGGTGCGTGGGCTCGCCAGACAGACAGAGAGAGACAGAGAGACAGTGAGAAATCACCCCCCAGGGGGAATGGCCACGCCACAATCCCTTCTCCTCCAGTCTCAGAATTTTGGGTATGCACACACATACTCAGCATGAGTTTCAAACTGCCAGGTCCAGGACTCCAACCACGTTCAACCATGTGAGAGTCCAGCACCTTAACCACTATGCCACCTTTCTATCTCTGTGAATTTGACTACTCTAGGTACCACCTCTAAGTGAAATTGTACAATATTTGTCCTTTTGTGTGGTTTATTTCATTTAGCATATCAGAATTGCCCTTTTTTTTTCTGATAGTTTTTTTTGCTATAGGGCACATATGCTCATCAGAGAGCAAGAGAAAGTGAGGAATCACTCCCCTCAGCAGAGATGGTCACCCTGCATTCCCTTTTCCATTCTCCTCTTGGGATCTTGGGTACACACATACACGGGCCTTGCCAAGTCCAGGACTTGAACATGCATTTGGCTTTGTAGGATCCTGCCTCTTCACTACCACACCACTGGTTGGCCCAAAATTGCCTTCATTTTTAAGGCTGAAAAATAGATATCTCACTGTGTGGGTATACCACATTATGATTAACCACCCATCTGATGATAGAGTTGGGATTGTTTCTACCTTTTGATGATTGTGAATATATGTGCTATGTTCTGTGCTCAAATCTCCCAAATACATCTTAAATTAAGATGGAGCCATGCCTGGTTGACCCTCTGCTCCTCCGTGCCTCTGTCCCACTGTAGGGCCCAACCCTCTCAGTATTGCTACTGGAGCTACATCAGGCTCATGGTGTAAAGAGAATTTTTTTAAAGCCCTTTTACCTTTACCCTTTCTTCCTTGGCTGGACTTTGTCCAGCCAGGTTTATTTATAAACCACGCAAACTCTTTAACAAGACCAAGCAGTCAGCAAGGCACCTGCATTACTGCAAGAAGACACTCCGAAGGGACAGGGCTGGGGCCGATGGCTGAGAATAAAAGTAAAAGGGACAGCATCGGGATGAGTACTAAGGGATGCCGGACAAACAATGGGTTTGTCCAAAATGAAGACATCTTGGAGCAGGTTCCGGATCCCCGCAGCTCAGAGGACAGCCCACAGCACAGCACCGTGGGCATCCTTGACTCAGAGGAGCCCAACTTCAAGGGTATCCAGCCCTACGCAGGGATGCCCAAGGAGGTGCTGTTCCAGTTCTCCGGCCAGGCCTGCTACCGAGTGCCCCGGGAGATCCTCTTCTGGCTCACTGTGGCTTCTGTGATTGTACTTATTGGGGCCACCATAGCCATCATCGCCATCTCCCCAAAGTGCCTTGACTGGTGGCAGGCAGGACCCATGTACCAGATCTACCCGAGGTCTTTCAAGGACAGCGACAAGGATGGGAACGGAGATCTGAAAGGTGCGTGCCTCTAGACGGTTCAGGGAGGGAGCCAGGATGAGGCTGTTTTATGACTGTCCCATTCCTTGAAACCTGGGAGGGAGCAGGGATGAGGCTGCTTTATGGCGGTCCCAGTCCTTGAGGACTATGCCTGGGTTGTGCCATCAGCACATTCCAGCAGGACATCAAGGTTCTCCTTGTTTATGATATTGAAAAGAAAACAAAAAGGCTCACTCCAGCAATTCTTCCCCTTCAATGAAAGGTTTTTTATTTGCTGAAGGCCTTTGAACCCGAAGAGTTGTTTCATTTATTGCCCACTATGTGTATCTGTGGTTGGTCATCAATTCTAACTTCTTACATGAAGCAGGTTTCCTTGTCATTGTGGTTTTCTGTTTTAGAAAGTATAATTTATAGTTGAATACCTCAGAGTGACCGTTGAGATTTACTTTCCCAGTTTATGATGTGGCTGTTTAGCAGTTCGACTAAATGAAGAAGAATACAAATGTTTTAGAAAATAATTAAATGATGTCTGTAAATGGTGGGGGCTGAGGCCTAAAGTTTAAATCCTGAAAAAAGCTGTCGCAATGTGTTGGGTTTGAATTGAAAAGTACTAAAAATAGTATTCATCTTAGTAGCGAAAAATTAAGTTTTCAAAGTTAAGCTAATGATTTCCTGAGGAGTTACATAGACTAATTTATTGCCCAAACTAGGTTGCAGTAAGCATAAAGGAGAACTATCCTAGGCAAAGTGGCTGATAGGGTAGCCCTAGTTAAGGACAACAATACGAAACTATGAATAATAAGTGAACTGACAAGCTCCATTTTTATAATAGTAACTGGTTTGATGAAAACAGAAAAGGATAATATGCTACGGTATGGGAAGTTGGGCTTAACCCATTTTTAAAATGTTACAGTAAACTCTTGGAATCTCTAACTTCCCTTAACAGCTAATGAAAGATTTTTCTTTTTTATACTCACGTCATTCTCTCTTTTTGAATCTTCCTTCATCTTCACTAATTAAACAATACTGTATCTGTCTTCCAACGTGTAACTCACACCCATTTGCTTTCATTAACCTTTTTTTTTTAATTTGCCAATGTTCACTGGAGAGAGGTGCAAAGAGAGAGAGAGAGAGAGAGAGAGAGAGAACCCCCCACAAGGGATGGTCATACTGCAATCCATTCTCCTCCGTTCTCCTCTCAGGATTTTGGGCATGCACACACAGGCACCTATCATGTTTCTCAAGCTACCAGGTCCAGGACTGGAACCACACAGTTGGCCATGTGGGACTCAGGCTTGTACTTATTGGGGCCACCATAGCCATCATCGCCATCTCCCCAAAGTGCCTTGACTGGTGGCAGGCAGGACCCATGTACCAGATCTACCCGAGGTCTTTCAAGGACAGCGACAAGGATGGGAACGGAGATCTGAAAGGTGCGTGCCTCTAGACGGTTCAGGGAGGGAGCCAGGATGAGGCTGTTTTATGACTGTCCCATTCCTTGAAACCTGGGAGGGAGCAGGGATGAGGCTGCTTTATGGCGGTCCCAGTCCTTGAGGACTATGCCTGGGTTGTGCCATCAGCACATTCCAGCAGGACATCAAGGTTCTCCTTGTTTATGATATTGAAAAGAAAACAAAAAGGCTCACTCCAGCAATTCTTCCCCTTCAATGAAAGGTTTTTTATTTGCTGAAGGCCTTTGAACCCGAAGAGTTGTTTCATTTATTGCCCACTATGTGTATCTGTGGTTGGTCATCAATTCTAACTTCTTACATGAAGCAGGTTTCCTTGTCATTGTGGTTTTCTGTTTTAGAAAGTATAATTTATAGTTGAATACCTCAGAGTGACCGTTGAGATTTACTTTCCCAGTTTATGATGTGGCTGTTTAGCAGTTCGACTAAATGAAGAAGAATACAAATGTTTTAGAAAATAATTAAATGATGTCTGTAAATGGTGGGGGCTGAGGCCTAAAGTTTAAATCCTGAAAAAAGCTGTCGCAATGTGTTGGGTTTGAATTGAAAAGTACTAAAAATAGTATTCATCTTAGTAGCGAAAAATTAAGTTTTCAAAGTTAAGCTAATGATTTCCTGAGGAGTTACATAGACTAATTTATTGCCCAAACTAGGTTGCAGTAAGCATAAAGGAGAACTATCCTAGGCAAAGTGGCTGATAGGGTAGCCCTAGTTAAGGACAACAATACGAAACTATGAATAATAAGTGAACTGACAAGCTCCATTTTTATAATAGTAACTGGTTTGATGAAAACAGAAAAGGATAATATGCTACGGTATGGGAAGTTGGGCTTAACCCATTTTTAAAATGTTACAGTAAACTCTTGGAATCTCTAACTTCCCTTAACAGCTAATGAAAGATTTTTCTTTTTTATACTCACGTCATTCTCTCTTTTTGAATCTTCCTTCATCTTCACTAATTAAACAATACTGTATCTGTCTTCCAACGTGTAACTCACACCCATTTGCTTTCATTAACCTTTTTTTTTTAATTTGCCAATGTTCACTGGAGAGAGGTGCAAAGAGAGAGAGAGAGAGAGAGAGAGAGAGAACCCCCCACAAGGGATGGTCATACTGCAATCCATTCTCCTCCGTTCTCCTCTCAGGATTTTGGGCATGCACACACAGGCACCTATCATGTTTCTCAAGCTACCAGGTCCAGGACTGGAACCACACAGTTGGCCATGTGGGACTCAGGCACTTTAACTCAGGCACCCCACCATTGGTGAGCCCGCCTTCATCAATATTGATTTAGCCTTCATAATCAGAGAATGGGCTCCCTTGCCTGGACTCCTGCAGTTCTTTGGACTCTGTATATAGCACCCTTTGACGCTGCCTGTCATACATACTTCTTTTCTGCCTGCCACATGTCCCTAGCACCTTCTGCCTTTAGTACAGTAAGCGCTTGACAAAAGTGATGTTTTAACTAAATAGAGCAGACTCTAAATCCAGGGTTACAGTGCCACTTCCTGGCCCTGCCTTCCTAATCATCTAGATAGTCCAAGATTCCGATAAACATGGCAGTTTATAATCAGCTCTGACATTTGTCTTTTCCAATAACTCTCCCTTGGGGGACTGGTCACTTCTTTGTCCTTGAAGCTGAGGGATTTTGTTGTTTTATGAAGAAGCTGTTTCAGGTTTGTTTGGTTTTGGTGCTTGCCTCAGTCCCCTGGAATGTGTTTACTGTGTCACCCATCCCTTTGTTTTCATCATTATCTTTCTTTATGCCTGTTGTCACAATATTTGTGTTGCTCTTCTAGCTTAAATCAAAACTCTTTGTTGCCTGTTGATACTCTGTGAACTCTGACAGCCCCCCTATGGGGGAATTGAGGCAGAGAGGGGACAAAAACAAGCAGGGTGTTGTAGAGGAGCCCAGGCCTAGGGTTGGGCAACTTGTGCTTTTGTCTCAGTGACCTTCAACCTCCCAGGTTCCTCAGTCAGGCTATCATTCTAGGAAGCCACATTGAGATCACATAGAAAGTTACTGAGATTGATTACCAAATTCGACTCTGAATTTGCATTTAGGACTCTTAAATAGAAGACAGAGAGATAGAGGGAAGGAAAAAAAAAACTGTAATTATCTACCAGGTTCCAAGTACAGACTTGCACTTCCGTATCTCTTTTCCACCAAGCCTAGAATTCTCTTCTGTATAAACTTTTGGCTTCCCATGTAAGAGAATAAGGAGAAAGGTCCACATTCAGTTAGTTTAAGAAAGTCTGAGAGTGGAACAGAAGAGCCCTCAAACATTGGCACACACTTACCTTCTCTCGCATAGTCGGGCTCCTTCCCCGTCCTCTGCTCCAGGCAGCATGTCTCAGGCTTTCTGGATCAGCCCTGTCTCTGCCTGGCTACTGGTTTCCTTTGCTTCTGTTGGAAGTTCTTCCCTCTGACTCTCCTGGTTCCTACTCTCCTGTGACCTTCTCCATCCCTGCTCTAGGGGTCATCAGCTTCCAGTGCCCCAGGCCATCAGGAACTGAAAAGCACTTGTTGCACCTTTTCCTGTAGCTCCTCCCTGGTTTGGTCATCATCCAACTCCTGCCTATTTATGCTTCTGAGACCAGCCCTGGCAAAGAAACTATAATGGGAGCCATTTATTAATTGCTGATTTTCTGATAGTCACGTTTCAAAAAGTAGAAAATGGGCCAGCTGGTGGTGCAGTAGCAATGCAACTGAATCAACGTGGAAAAAGTCCTGGGTTCAAGTCCTGAAACTTCATTGAACATGTGGGGCACATGTGTGCCCATGATCCAGGCTGGCTGAGGTTGGGGTGGGATCATGGTGTAAAGATCCTGTTGGGGGTACCTGTCTCTCTTGCTATGTCTCCTCTCTCTCTCTTATGGAAAAAATTTAAAAACTTTAAAAAAGTAAAAAAGAAATAAGTAAAATTAATTTTAATAGTACATTCTGTTTAATCCAATCTATTCAATATGCCATTTCAACATATAATTGATATAAAATATTGATGAACTATTTTATGTTCTTTTGTGTTAGGTCTTCAAAATTTGGTTGGTTCTTTTTTTTTAGAATTATTTATTTAATTTTATTTATTTATTCATTTATTTTATTTTGACTAGAGAGTGACACAGAGAGGGAGAGGGAAAATGAGAAAGGAAGCCACCAGGTCTGAGACTTGAACTATGGTTGACCATGTGGGAGTGTCCAGTGCCTTAACCACCATTCCACCTACTGTCCTCAAAATCTGGTGTATGTTTACCCTCACAATATGTCTCAGTTTGAACTAGTGACATTGCAAGTGCTCAGTAGTCAAAAGTGGCAAGTGGTTTTTGTACTGAGCTGCACAGCTTAGACCACCTGACCATCAGGGGTCATGTGTTCTTTGATCCTTGGCACTTACTGGGTTGTCGGAAAAATCAAGACACGTTTTTGCACAGAAAAACATAGAAAAAATACATCATGACTTTTCTGATAACCCAATAGATTAAACATGTGTAAAATATATTAACCATACTGTGGGTTTAGTTTCAAGTCACAGGTAGATTTTTTAATGTTATGTGTCTCTGTTAAAGGTTATTGCTAGAGACTAATTTGATGTTATTCATAGAGCTAGACCTTTGTTATTTAAATTTCACTCAAGTTCAACATTCCCAGTATTTGTGCCTTCAATATAAATATTTTTTATGTTAGTTATATTTAATGTTTAACCCTTCAACTGGAAAAATAAATTAGAATTTATTCATGGCCTCGCCTTTTTTTCTTTAGGTATTCAGGATAAACTGGACTACCTCACAACTTTAAATGTGAAAACTGTTTGGATTACTTCATTTTATAAATCATCCCTGAAAGATTTCAGATATGGCGTTGAAGACTTTCGAGAAATTGATCCCATTTTTGGAACAATGAAAGATTTTGAGAATCTGGTTGCAGCCATACATGACAAAGGTGAATTGAATGGCAGGTGAAGGGAGATATAGGGAGAGTTTTTTGTTTGTTTGTTTTATGAGTTTTTTTTTTGCTACAGGGCACATGCTCTTGCTGGAGACACAGCGAGAAATCACCCCCTGGGGGCTGGCCACACCACAATCCCTTCTCCTCCATTCTCTTCTTGGAACTTTTAGGCACATATGCACACATCCTGGCATGCATTTTCAAGCTGCCGGGTCTGGGGCTCAAACCATAGTCAGCCATGTGGAAGTCTAGCCCCTTAACCACTATGCCATTTATTGACCCCCTGTAGGTGAGGATTTTGAAAAGTACTCCTCTAAATGCTTACTTAAATAAAGTATTCCACCCACCACCCTTAACTGTCATGTATTATTCTAATATAATCTTTTCCTAACAATCGAAATGTTTTCCCTCATTAGGTTTAAAATTAATCATCGATTTCATACCGAACCACACCAGTGATAAACATGTTTGGTTTCAATGGAGTCAGACACGGACAGGGAAATATACTGATTATTATATCTGGCATGACTGCACCCAGGAAAACGGCATAACCATACCACCCAATAATTGGGTAAGTACACCTGATTTGCGAACATGGGCAGAACTGGTGATTCATCTGGTTATTTATAAAATCCCTTTTAAAAAGTTGTCAGAAGGCATGTACACTGGCTATGGGAAGGGGTGAATGAGAAATCATCCCCCATGACGATGGCCACACCACAATCTTTTCTCCTCCAGTCTCCTCTAGGGATTTTTGGGCACATGTGCACATTCGCCTGTGTGTTTTCAAGTCTCAGGGTCCAGGACTCAGTTGGCCATGTGGGTAGGATCCAGCTGCCTTACCACTACGTCACCTATTGACCCAATATACAGCCCTGTTGAGGGAAACATGAGTGGATATGGTTTATGGGAAGGGAGGAAAGTTTCCCAGAGAAATAGAAATCGGTAACCAGACTTCCACGTCCTTTAGATTTTATTGTTGAGCTGTTGTGTTGCAACAAATTAAAACCTACACTCTGTGAGTCTCTCCACCCCTCCGCTCCCACCCAGTCCAGCTCAGAGTCCATGTCCCATTAGTTCAGTAACTGCTCTGTTGCTATTCAGACCCGTTTTCTTTCTGACTTTGACTCCCCTTTTTGACAAAACCTAGTCATAAATGAACCCAATCATCTATTGATACTTTGTACTTGCCTGAATCTTGGTATCTGAGCCTCTTTTTTTTTTTTTTCCAGTCTAAACTTTTATAATGTCTCAAAGGACAAGACCAACAAAACAAAGACATGAAAGTGTCGGGAAGTCTGCTTACATGAAAACATTTCTAAAGGAATTATTTATTTTATTTCTTATTTGTTAATTTGCTATCATCATCAGAGAGAGAGAGAGAGAGAGGAGAAGTGAGAATGCAAGCCACCAGGTCTGGAAACATTTGGGAGTCCAGCACCCCAACCATCACCGACCTGCTGGCCCCACATGAAAGCATATTAAGTGACTGTTGAGGTGATCATGAGACTTTGTCCTTTATTCTATTAATATGGTGCATTATACTGATGGACTTCCAGATGTTAAAACATTCTCGCAGTCCCAGGATGAAAACCATTTGGTCATGGCATATGCTCCTTTTCATAAGTTAGTGGGTTGTGTTCTAGTATTTCATTGAAGATTTTTGTGTATATATCCAGAAAGTTATTGATCTATAGTTTTATTCTTTTTTATCTTATTTTATTTCAAGTTCTTTTATACATTCAATCACGTCATTTAGTTTGCCAAGTGAATATTCCAACATGTTTACATTTCTCCTCTTGAGACACCACACATTCTTTACCCCCGACTGAGCCCAGCCATACCATCTTCCTGGAAATTTCACTAAACCCAACTGATCCACCTGCCCTGCCACCTTCTCTTCAAACATCCTATTTGCTTCGCTCCCATCTTACCACTCTCGGCAGCAAACTACTTCCCAAGAATGGAAACCATCACCCTGCCTGCCCCAGTGCCCCCTCTTTTTGTTCACTTCTTTTACAACAGAGGCCATGCCCTCTCTAGGGTGACCAGATTTAATGAATAAAAAATCAGGAGACCCATCAAATCTGGATTTCAGATAAACTATACATAATTTTTTAGTATATTTTATAAGTATGGTCCACGCAATACTTTCTTTTAAAACAGCATACACTGTTTACCTGTAATTATGTTTTTAAAAATTATTTTATTTAATTTTATTTATTTTAATTTGACCAGAGAGGAACACAGAGAGAGAGAAAGTGAGAGAGCAAGCTGCCAGTTCCAGGATTTGAACCTGAGGCCAGCTCCTTTAACCACCATGACACCTGCTGGCCCCAGCCTGCAATTAAGGTTTAACTGGGTGACCTGTATTTCCTCTGGAACCTCCACTCTGTCCTAGGCTGGATCTTCCACCTCCTCTCCTCCTTGCTTCCTTTTCTCTTCTTTTGGAGCCTTTTACTATGAATCAGGTCTCTTCACTTCAATTCCTCCTTTTCTCGTTTTGACCTTCTCTGTGAACATTTAGACATACTGGCTCTGGGCACAACTTCTAAATGACCCGAGGATGTTCAGATTGCTATGCTTCAAACTGACTGTGTGATCTCCCAGGTCAGTGAACGGCACCCCCATGCAGCCTGAGGAATAGGAAGGACATCAGCAGGTCCTGGCAGTTTCTTTTTAACCTCTTTATTTTTTCTCCAACCCACCTACTTGTTAAAATAATAATAATGCCAACACCCATTTACTAAATATTCACTATGTGCCAGGTTGTGTTTTTATTCATTAATTCATTTAATCTACCCTACAATCCTATGAATTGGGTTTTAATTCCTGTTTTGTTTTTGTTTGTGGTTTTTACCAGAGGGCATGTGTGCTCGCTGGAGAGAGACACAAACTATATATATATATCTATATCTAGCTATCAATCTATATATCTATATCTAATCTATATCTATATCTAATCTATATCTATATCTAATATATATAGAGAAATCATCCCCCACGGGGATGGATGGTCATGCCTCATTCCCTTCTCTTCCATTCTACCCTTGGGATTTGGGGTATGCCCACACATGCACCTGGCATGAGTTTCAAGCCACCAGGTCTGGGACTCAAACCATGGTGGGAGCCTTAACCACTATGCCACCTGCTGGCTCCTGTTTTGTATATAGGCAGACCAAGATCAACAGCTAATAAACAAAAACACAGAGCCGGAGCTTGTCTGTCCAACTCCACAGTCTGCTTTAAAACAATTGCCACTTGTAACTGAAACCTTATCCTATGTTCCTGTAATACTTCCCGTATCCTATGTTCCTATAACACTTCCTGTCTCCTATCTTCCTGTAACACTTCCTGTCTCCTATCTTCCTGTAACACTTCCTGTCTCCTATCTTCCTGTAACACTTCCTGTCTCCTATCTTCCTGTAACACTTCCTGTTATCATATCTTCCTGTAACACGCTATAGCAGCCTCTTTTTGCATTTAAATTTTCCATCCTTCCATCAGTTCTCCATTGTGGTCAAAGTTACATCCTTTTTCTCCCTCTCTCTCTCTCTCTCTCTCTCTTTTAAAATTTCTTTATTTCTTCCATGATAAAGACAGAGGGAGAGAGATATATAGAGAGAGGCACTCGTAACATGGTCCTCTTGCCGCAGTTCACCCCAGCCTTAGCCTGCCCAGGTCATGGGCATGCACGTGTGCCTGCATGCATAGGGAGGCCTGGGAATGCAAACCTAGGCTCTCCCATGTGGGTCCAGTATCACAGAGTATTGTATTAAGAAATCATTCTCCAGGGGGAATGATCACACTGCAATCCCTTCTCCTTTATTCTCCTCCCAGGATCTTGGGCATGTACACACATACCCCCGGCATGAGTTTCAAGCTACTAGGTCTGGGATTCGAACCATGGTTGGCCATGTGGGAGTCCAGTGTCATAACCACTATGCCATCTGCTGCTTCCATTTTCTTTCTTCCTTTTTTTTAATGCTGCAGGGCTCATTCATTCACTACAGTCAGAGAAATCACTCTCCCTCTCTGCTTCTCTGACTCTAGTACCCACCAATGGGATGTGGTCATACCACATCACTTAGTGAGTTCCCCATCGTGTTGGGATTTGGAGGCATGCATGAGTATGCACCCAGCATATTTTTCAAGCCCCCGGGTCTGGAATTTGAACCATAGTCAGTCATGTGACATCTGGCCCCCTTAACCACTAGGTCCACCTATTATATATATCTTACATTTTTATTTTTTATTTCTGTATTTTAAATATATGGAAAGTGTAATGCTATGTAGTTATCTGTGACTTTTGTTTTTGCTAATTATTTTTAAATTTTATATAGCTCTGGTAGCTGTGATTCATACATTTTTATTGTTACATGATAATTCATTGTGTGAATAGTCCATGATTTATTTATCCACTCTTCAGCTGATAAGCATTAGGTTGTTTCTAGGTGGTTTTTTCTTTCTCCCTTTCTTCCTTCCTTCCTTCCTTCCTTCCTTCCTTCCTTCCTTCCTTCCTTCCTTTTTTCTTTCTTTCTTTCTTTCTTTCTTTCTTTCTTTCTTTCTTTCTTTCTTTCTTTCTTTCTTTCTTTCTTTCTTTCTTTCTTTCTTTCTTTCTTTTTTAATTTTCTAAAAGGCAGGTGTGTTTTCCCAAGAGAGACAGAGAAGGAAAGTGAGAAAGCACCCTCGCGACTCCCTCAGGGAGGATGCCACGTTATAATCCCTTCTCCTTCTCCTCCATTCTCCTCTTGGGATCTTGGTCATGCACGCACATGTGCCCAGAGCATTTCTCAGATTTCTGGGCCTGGGATTCAAACTCTGCAGCTGGCTATGTGGAATCAGTTGCCTTTACCACTCTGCCACTTGTTGGCCCCAGTTTTTTAATATTATTAACAATATTATTATAAACATTCATTAACCTATTTATCTAGAGCACATGTGCAAGACCTTTAAAGTAAATAGGAGTGAAATTGCAGTGCGAGATACTGCATACTCCACTCTCTAAGATACTGTCACATTGATTATCAAAGTGGTTCTACCAATTTATATTTCTTCCAGCAGTAGAAAGAATACATGTCCTCCTTCATTACTGATATTGCAGATTTTGTCATTTTTGCCATTCAAGTAAACAAAATAGCATCAAGTTGAGGCTTTAATTTTCCATTTATCTAATTACTAGTGATTTGTCTAATTACTGATGTAGTGATTATCCAATTACTAATGCTGTTGAACATCTTTTCCTACATTTATTCATTTGAATTCTATTTCTGTGAAATACCTGTTAATGGTTTGTTTCCCTAATTTTCTTTTGGATTGTTTGTCCATTTGAAATTGCTTTCTGAAATTCTTTTTGTGTTCTGATACTGATATTTTGTTGGAAAAGGAAAAAAAAAGATATAAAATATCTAATCCTGATTTGTGTCTAGGAGAGCCGTGTGGTAAACTGGTTCCTTGAAAGGCAGCAGCTACTGTTCAGTTTCAGTTAGTTGTTGCCATGAAATATGGACCCAGTGTGACTAACTCTTCCAACCAAAAAGAATAGAGGATTTAAGGGCCCAGCACTTTAATGCTGGAAGCCATGTGGAAGATCAGGGTTTGGTTCCCAGGTAGACATGTGCATGTTGCATGTGCATGTGTGCACATATGCCCATAATCCTGACTGGCTGGGAAATGAACAACAACAACAAAAAAACTGAAAAAAGAAAGACATTGATGCCAAATCTCTCAGTTTTTAGATATTTTTCAGATGCTGTCTTTAACATGAAATGAACAAAAGACCCCATCAAACTCTCAAATTTAAGGGAGCACAGATGAGGCTGAGAGTGGCCAGTAGGCCAGCCAGTAGCATGGTGGTTAAGGCAACTGGATCCCACATGGCCAACTGCATGGTTCAAAAATTCTGGACCTGGTGGCTTGAAAACCATGCTGCATGTGTGTGAATACATGCCCAAAATTCTGAGACGAGAAGGTATTACAGTGTGGTTACCGCCGGGGGGGGTTCTCTCTCTCTCCCTCTTTTTCTTTCTGGCAAGCATGTGCACCCTACAGTGAAAAAAAAAATGGTCAGAGATGTGGGAGGGTAAATAGGAGAACCATATCATGGAGTCACAGACATGAAGATTTCTAGAAAGAGGAAAATGGATGACAGTGTCAAACACTGCTGGGTACCAACACCCAAAACTGGTACATTTTTATTCTTGAGGACCAGTAGAATTTTCAAGTGAATGATTCTAATAATTTTGGGGGAACACAATTTAAATATTCAGTCTATCTGGATTAAAACTCCAAGACCAATGGAATATGTTTTGCTCCCAAATTGGCCACCATTTGCATTTCTTCACAAGTAGCCTCCCTTGACTGGAGAGAAGATTCAAATTAGTAATGTCTTTTTTTCTTTTTTTTTTTTTTTAATTTATAAGAGCTAATTAATTAGTTAATTGATTTAAAAAATTTGACCAGAGAAAGAGAGAGGGAAAGTGAGAAAGCAAGCCACCAGGTCCAGGACTTGATCCCGGGTCTGCCATGTGGGAGTTCGGTGCTTGAACCACCATGTCACCTGCTAGCCCCAGCAATGTTTGTTCTTTGTTCTTTCTTTCTTTTTTTTTTTTCTTGAGAGTTTTTTTTTTTTTTTTTTTTTTTGGGGTTTTTTTTTTTTTTTTTTTTTGCTACAGGCTGTGTGCATTCACCAGACAGACAGAGATGGAGAGAAAGTGAGAAATCATCCTCCGGGGAGGATTGCCTTGCAAAGTTCTCCATTCTCCTCTGAGGATCTCGGGCACACACCACACATGCCCACTGTGATTGCCATGCCACCAGGTCTGGGACTCAAGCCATGGTAGGCCATGTGGAGACCAGTGACATAACTGCTACGTCATCTGCTAGTCCCTAAAATCTTCTTCCACCAGCTCACTGGAGGCCATTCTTTCTTACAAATTCAATTTTTTTTTTGAGGTTTTTGCCTTAGGGTGCATGCAATCACCGGTGAGAAAGAGAGACAGAGACAGTGAAAGGGAAAGTGAGAAATCAACCCCCCCCCCCAGGGGGATGGCCACACACAATCCCTTCTCCTCCATTCTCCTCCTAGGATCTTGGACATGTATGCACACACGCCGTGCGTGAGTTTTAAGCCTCTGGGCCAGGGACTTGAACTACAGTGAGCCATGTGGGAGTCCAGCACCTTAGCCACGGTGACACCTCCTGGCCCCGCAGTAATGCTTTGTTCTTTATATTGGCCTTGTCTTGTGTTTTTTTTTTTTTTTTTTTTTTTTTTGGAGGGTTTTGGCTAACGGGCCGGTTGGCGCCCAATCGCTATAGGGCGTGTGTGCCCGCCAGACAGACAGAGAGACATAGAGACAGAAAGCGAGAAATCACCCCTCTGGGGGGATGGTCACACCACAATCCCTTCTCCTCCATTCTCCTCTTGGGATCTTGGGCATGCACGCACACACGCCCGGCGTGTTTTAAGCCACCGGGTCCGGGACGCGAACCACAGTCGACTATGTGGGAGTCCAGCAACATAGCCATTACGCTAACTGCTGGTCCCAGCCTTGTCTTGTATTTGAGAGCATTGGCTTACAATTGTGGTTGTTATGATCTGCTTCTACAAATACGTGGCAGCCATCTGTGTGGGGCATTCAGCCAGCAGGTAGTATTTAGGGATGGATTCAGGCTAGAGCTCTACAGACAGAAAATCCTCAGGATTTATACACACACACTGCCTGCATGAGGCCACGGCTGGCAGTGACGTTTTCTTCTTTGTGGGCAATGGCATCATATGAATAATGCTAAGTAATGAATGTGTTACTTTCTTCGTTTGCTAGGTCAGTGTCTATGGAAACTCCAGCTGGCACTTTGATGAAGTGAGAAACCAATGTTATTTTCACCAGTTTACAAAAGAGCAACCTGATTTAAACTTCCGCAATCCTGATGTTCAAGAAGAAATAAAAGTGAGTAGAGACATCCACACAGACTTCTTTATTAACGGGAGCCTGGGTGCTCATTCGAAACATTTTGTATTGAACATTTTAATTGTGTAGGCCAAACCAAGTAGTGTAATTAAGTTCCAGGACCGAGGCATCTGACACGAATGAAGAGAGCCATGTTGGTGGCTCCTTCCTTTATTTATATCCCAGAATAACCTGAATGGAAGCAGCGTGGGGCAGAAACATCTACTTTAGCTCAGAGGAGCCCCCGGACCTGTGACAAGGAGCTGGAGTAGGAAGGCGAGTCAACTGTGGGCTTTGGAGGCTGGCTCCTGCACCCGCAGCGGCTCCGGGTGGGTTACTTGGCTTTTCTGTGTTTCATATCCCTTGTCCTTGGAACACAGTTGATGGTAGCACTTGTCTCATAGGGGTGTGTGGATGATTACATGAGATAACCCACACACGACACTTCTGCATTCAGTCCGTTAGCATGAACTCACTGCTTACTCCATGCAGGCCCACTTCCAGACACTGGGAAACCAGCAGTAAATAAAAGAAGTCCTGCCCTCAAGGAGTCTCTGATACACTGAGGGGAAAGCAGGCCATTAACAACTAAGTCCACGCAGTGTCAGGTGGTGGTGGTGCTGAGGGAAAGGGCACTGCAGCGCCAGGCAGAGGCTCCCCTTCTCTGTGAGGTGATTAGGAGACAGCCCTGTGATGAGGCGCTGTTTGGACAAAGATCTGACAAGTGTAAGGGAGCCATGTGACTATCTAGCTGGAAGAGAATTTCAGGCAGAGGGGAGGACAAATGCAAAGGGCAGGAGTGTACAGCAGGTATTTCAGGAATGACATGGAGGCCAATGTGTAGGGTTGCCAGTTAGCAAATAAAAATCCAGGACACTCAGTTAAAATTTAAATTTCAGATAAATAATAAATAATGCAATATTTGGGACATACTTCTAAAATATGATTCACTGCCTTACCAGCATTAAAATTTAACTGGATGTCCCGTACTTTATCCGGCAATCCTTCCAGAGTATTGGAGTAAAATGAGGGCGAGAGTCAGGGAGCCGAGGTCCAAGAGATGGGGGCTGAGTACACGGGCCTTGAGTGTTGTCATAAGGGGCACGCCGAGCCAGTGAAGAGCCCTCTGTGGCTCTGTGGATAGATCGCCTGGGTGAAGTCTGGTGGGCTCACACCTGTGGGGTGATGCTGGTTCCAACAGTACGTGATGCATAATTCACAATATATCTTGGCGTGCTGTTCTCGTTCTTGCCTCCACTATGGCTATTGTGGGCAGATATTTAGGTGAGTGGTATAGTGCTCCGAGGCAGGTAGGTGGAGAAGATACCCGACCGGAACAGCTCACCATGTCAACCAAAGCAAGAGGAGACGAGCTGCCACGTTGCAGTCACTAAGGCCACCTGGAACTGTTTTTCTTTTAAGTAACAGTTTCATTGAGGTTTAATACACATACCACTAATTTTATTCCTTTCGGTTGCATAAGTGAGTGATTTTAGTGTGAACTTAGTATTTGGGTCATCCGAGAAGTCATGATGCATTTTTGCATTGAAAACCAGAAAAATACCTCATGACTTTTCCAACGACCCAATGTATTCAGTGTGCAGTTATCACCACTAACTTCAGAGCATTTTAAATTTTTTTCTTTATTCATGACAGAATGCATATGTACATGAGACAGAGAGAGAGAGAGAAGCATATGTGCATGAGATAGAGAAAGAGAGAGAGAGAGAGAGAAGCATATGTGCATGAGAGAGAGAAAGAGAGAGAGAGAGAGAGAGAGAGAGAGAGAGAGAGGCATAAACCCTCCACAGGTCTGGTTATATCAAGATCTCCTTCCAGATCTCCAGCCCCTTGGATCTTTGGTGCTTGCATGCATGCCCGGAGTGTCAGGCTGACTGGACCTACGATTCGAAACGCAATTGCTATGTAGGATTCAGCTCGTCTTGAGCAGCTCACTACCAGCGCTTCATGGAGCCAACCCAATTTCAGAACACTTTTATCATAAAAATATCCCATGTCCATTAGCAGTCACTCCCTTGATCCTATCCCTTTTCCCGGCAACCTAAATTGCTTTCTGTCTCTATGGATTTGCCTATCCTGGACCTGTCACATAAAAGGCACCATACAATATCTATCTATCTATCTGTCTGTCTGTCTATCTATCTATCTATCTATCTATCTATCTATCTATCTATCTATCTATCATCTACCTAAATCTATCTATCTATGATATGTAATTATATTTTTATCTATGTTTAACTATTTGAGAAATTGCCAATCTCTTTTCCAAAGTAGCTGCACCATTTTACATTCTCACTAGCAAAGTATAAGGATTCCCATTTCTCTTCATCCTCACCAACATTTATTCTCTGTCTCTCTCTTTTTTTTAGAGAGAGAGAGATTTTTACTCTCTCTCTCTAAAGGGCATGTTCACTTGCTGGAGAGACAGAGAGACGGAAAGCGAGAAATCACCCCCCCAGGGGGATAGCCATGCCATAGTCTCTCCTCCATTCTCCTCTCAGGATTTTGGGCATGCATGCGCACATGCTCCAAGTTTTAAGGCACCAAGTTTTAAGTTGTTGAGTCCAGGATTCAAACGGTGGTCGACTACGTGGGAGTCCAGCAACGTAACCATTACACCATCTCCTGGTCCCCTCTGTCTCTTCTTATTATAATCATCCTAGTGGGTGTAAAGTGGTATCTCACTGGTCTGTATGTATTTGCATGTCTCTAAAGGCTAATGAAGCTGAGCATCTTTCCATGTGCTTATGGTTCATTTGTATATATTCATTGTAGAAATGTCTATTAAAATCCATTGCCCATTTAAAAATTATTATTTCTAATTTGCATATCATAGTTGTATTGGATTGTTGGAAAAGTCACAACATATTTTTTCTATGCAAAAATGCATCATGGAACCAGCAGTTGGCATAATGGCTATGTCGCTGGACTCCCACGTAGTCGACTGCGGTTTGAGCCCCGGACCCGGTGGCTTAACCTCACGCCGGGTGCATGTGCGTGCGTGCCCAAGCTTCCTAGAGGAGAATGGAGGAGAAGGGATTGCAGCGTGGCCATCCCCCCTGGGGGGTGATTTCTCACTTTCTGTCTCTCTGTCTCTCTCTGTCTGTCTGGCGAGCGCACGTGCCCTATAGCAAAAACCTCTCAAAAAAAAAAAAAGCAACAACCAATATTATACATATTTATGGGGTACAGTGTGGGTTTTAAAAACAGGTATCTATTGTAAATACATCAAATCAGAGTGTGGAATACATCTACCATCTCAAGTATTTATTATTACTTTGTGTAATGATGATGAATACAGAAGAATTAGAATGGTATACATTCTCTTTTTAAAAAAATGTAAATGATTATTTTATATTTATTTATTTTATTTTATTTTATTTTAATTTGACCAGAGAGGAACAGAGAGAGAGAGAGAGAGGGAAGGTGAGAAAGCAAGCCTCCAGGCTTGGGACTTGAATAGCGGTCAGCCATGTGGAAGTCCAACGCCCTTAACCACCACGCCACCTACCGGCCCCTAGAATGGTATACTATTTTGAAGTATGTAGTGAATTGTCACCAACTTTCATTACTCTGCTATGCTACAGTACTTTTGAACTCATTCCGTTTATCCGCCTGTACTCAGTTAACCAACTTCTCCCTGTTTTTATTGATTGATTGATTGATTGCCAGAGGGCATGTGCACTTGCCAGAGAAAGACAAAGCCAGAGAGAGAGACAGGGAGAGGGAAAATGCACCTCTCAATGGGTTGTGGTCATACCACAATTCCTTCTCCATTTCTCCACAAGCTGTCAGATTTCTGGGCACACCTGCCTGGCATGTTCTTCAAGCCACTGGAGCTGGGACTTGAACCACATTTTTGGCCATGTGAAATCCTACTCCCTTAATCTCTAGGCCACGGGGCTGGCCCTTCCCATTTTAAAATAAGATTATTTGTCTTTTTATTATTGGGTTGTAAGGATTCTTTCTATGTTCTGGCTTTAGATTAGCAAATAATTTTCTTCAATTTTGTGGATTGTCTTACTTTCTTGACAGTGCCCTTTGAAGCACAAACGTTTTCATTTTGGTGATGTTTGATTTATCTTTTTCCTTTGTTGCCTGTGCTTTTAGTATCATGTTTGAAAAACACTACCTAATCTGAGGACCTGAAGATTTATTCCTACTTTTTTCTAAGAGTTTCATAGTTTTCACTCTTACGTTTTAGGTCTCTGTTCTATTTTTTGTTAATTTTTATACATGATGTGAGTAAAAGAGGCTCAACCTCATTCTTTTTTATGTAGTTATCCAGTTATCCAAGTAACATGTATTTTAAAAGACTATTCCTTACCATTTAACTGCCTTGCAATTCTTGTTGAAAATCAATTGACTATAAATGTGTGGGTTTATTTCTGGACTCTCAGTTGTGTTCCATTCATCTATGTTTGTCTCTATGCTAGTACCACACTGACTGGATTATATAGTAATCATTACTTTGTGATAAGTATTGAAATCAGAAAGGGTGTGTCCTACAATTTTGTTCTTTTTTCAAGATTGTTTGAGTAGTCCAAGTCATTTCCATTTTCATATGACTTTTTGGACCAACTTATCAATTTCTGCCAAGAGGCATGTTGGAATTTTGATAGGGATTGCATCATTGTGGGGAGTATTGCCGTCTTCACAACATTGTCTTCCAATTCATGAACATGGGATGTCCTTCTACTTATTTAAGTATTTGTTAATTTCTTTCAACAATGTTTTGTTGTATAAGTCTTGCACTTCTTCTGTTAAATTTATTCCTACATGCCCCTTACTTTTGAGATCATTTTTATGCACATACATACACACACACACACATTTCCAGAATTTAGATAAATTGCTGTGGGATCTGTTACATGATTTGGGTGACTTTGTCTCAGTGGAGGGGAGGAGGTGAACAGGTGGTGGTAGGCATGATCAGCTGACTAACTAGAGATTAGTTTTAAACTGCTCTAGTCATGTGTAGACTTCTCCATTATACATCCACCTTTCTCACCCATTCCAAACTTATTAGGCACTTATGATGTGGCACGTTTTACCTGGATTGTTCAATGCTTAAAACAAGTCTAACTTATATGATTTTATAGAAATCTTACTATTTTATAGAAAAAGAAAATAAGTAGATTCATTATCCTGGGAGTGGTGGATAAAATTCAAACCCAGGTTTTGGGAGTTGAGCCCATGCTCTTAATCACAAACCCACACTTGTTTTCAGGCAAATAATTTCTCTCTCTCTGCTTCACTTTCATTCTCTCTCTCTCTCTTTCTCTCTCTTAATTTTTGCCACAGGACACATGTGCTTGCCAGAGGGAGACAGAGAGGGAAAGTGAGAAAGCATCCCCCACGGGGAATGGCCACACCACAATCCCTTCTCCATTTTCCTTTTGAGATTTTGGGCATGCACAGACATGCACCTGGCTCGTATCTCAGGCTGCTGAGTCTGGGACTCAAACGGTGTAGTTGGCCGTGAGAAATCCAGACACCTTTATCCCCACGACCACGGCTGACCCCGTTTCACCTTTCTAGCACAGTTTTATCCAAGGAAGTTTTCAGGTGAAAATTCATACATGTGAGAGTAAACCAGTTTATCACACAGGGGATTTCTTCAGCCTCCATGTGGCACTGGTGATGGATTATCCAGAGAAAGGTCAGGCAGTGAGATAAATCTTGCCAAAGCGTGCCAGCCGACATATTAGTTGTTTTTTTGACTAACTCAGCTGTTTTCTAGGTATCCAAGCAGTGGAGTGTGTGAATAGGATCCTTATTTATTAGTTACCCAGAATGAAATCCCTCATGTGATGAATGAGTACTGCCTCCGTTGTGAGGTTGGACATTTGCAAGGCTCTTTTAGACAATTTATTATTAGACATAAGTAGGAAATGTTGAGAAGCTGGGAGAAAAGGCTCTTTGGTCCTGGAAGGAACACAAAGAGGATTCCGATTCTCTCCTCTCTCAGCAGCACTTATCTCTGTGATAGTTAAGCAGGTTAATAAGTTGTACCCCAGAGAGTTTGTGGTGAGGAGGCATTTGGAAGGACTCCTGCTTGCATACCAACTTGCACTCACAGAGCCTGCGCCTTCTTTCTCCTTGCTCCTGTCAGCTGTCTGTTCCTTGCACAGTTAGGGACTGGTAGGGAACAGCCAGCACAGAACATGAGCCTTTTTCCTTTTCTTGATCCTTCCATCAGCCATCAGGAAACTTGGCTTTGTGCTGAATCTCTCAGGGTTTGAATACTTTCATGGCGAGAAGTCAGGAGGTCTTCCTGGAGGAGGTGGAGGCTTTTATATACTATATTTATATAGTTGAATTTTTTTTGCTATAGGGTGTGTGCGCTTGCCAGAGAGACATAGAGACAGAAAATGAGAAATCGCCCCCCTGGAGGGATGACTAGGCCACAATCCCTTCTCCTTCATTCTCCTCTAGGGATCTTGGGCACACACACACACATGCGCCTGGCGTGATTTTTAACCCACCAGTTCCAGGACTCAAACCATGGTTTACTACATGGGAGTCTAGTGACGTAACCATTACTCCATCTGCTGGTCCCTATATAGTAGAATTTTGTACTTTTCCAGTCACTTTGCCTTTTTTTTTTTTTTTTTTTTGGTGCT
>NW_006160183.1:3156453-3161450 GCF_000334495.1 Tupaia belangeri chinensis | reverse complement strand
CTCACCAGACAGAGAGAGAGAGACAGAGAGACAGAAAGTGAGAAATCACCCTCCATGGGGGACGACCACACCACAATCCCTTCTCCTCTGTTCTCCTCTCGGGATCTTGGGCACACACGCACACGTGCCCGGCGTGAGTTTTAAGCCACCGGGTCTGGGACGCGAACCGTGGTTGACTACATGGGAGTCCAGCGACATAGCCATTACGCTAACTGCTGGTCCCCAGTCACTTTGCTTTTGATGTGTCATCTGAATCCCTTATTTGTCAAATTAGGAAACCAAAGCACAAAGAGATGAAGTGCCCCAGTGGATTAGGGGACCAGCAGGAAACCCCAGATGGCTTGGCCTTGTGTTCTGGGCTCTGTGGGTTCTTGGACCTGCCTTCTGAGAATGCTGATCCCTGGAGTAGAGCCTCTTGGGGAGACAGTGTGTTCACAGCAGCTAGGGATAAGAAGCCAAGATGTTTTCCTAGCTTACGATACAATCCAGAACATAAATGTTGGCTCTCTTCCATCCCTACAGAGCATGGAACAAGCAGCTCAATTCAAAATATAATTCACTCACTACCTGCTTTTCAAACCAGTTCTTTGTTTGTAATAATAACCACACCAGTTACTGCACCTCCTACATGCCAGGCACTTCATTATAATCGCCAGTCACTTACCAATATGTATTGTGTGTTGATCATGTGCTAAGGGATGGTGATAGGAAAGATAGACACCTGTCATGGCCATCGTGGGGCTCATATTCTGGAGGGAGAGGAAGGCAGTAAAACAGGCGATTACAGCCAAGTATCCGGAGTGGTCATGGCAGTAGATGGTAGGGGTACATAGGGCAGCGACCTAACATGGACAGAGAGTGGGGGAGGTCAGGGTAGGCTTGCAGAGGAAGCCATGATACCTCACGAACAGGACTGAGCCAAGGGGAAGGCTTGGGAGTGAAATGTTTAAGCAGAGGGAAATCATGGATCATGGCCTATTAAGGTGCTGGGAGTTGGCCAATGTGCTGGAGATGGGGAGTGCCCCGATGAGACCATAGAGGTCAGCGGGGGCCAAGCCATAAGCAACATTGAAGGTCCTAGCGAGGATATGTGTTTAAGAGGTATTAGGGAAATCATTTTTTATTTACATTTTGAAGAATTAGTGTGGCTTTGGAGAAGGGGTTTGAGTAGGGCGGGCTTAGAGGCAGAGGGGTCAGGGAGGAGGGTGGTGCAGTAATCTGAAAAGAAATGCTGGTGACCTTGAACCAGCACGGGTGGCATGGAGGTAGAGGGAGGTTGTGGGGGGGGCAGAGAGATTGCCGACTTAGAGAGGGGTCCACTGTGACTCCCAGGTTTCAGATTTGGATATTGGGTGGGTGGCGATGCCATTTTCTGAGAGAAGAGGCACAGGAAGAGGAAGAGATCTCTCTTGGTTATGTAGTTTGCGCTCTCTGTGAAACATCCAAGTGTTCCACAGATGCTTCGATACGAGGCCATGGCGCCCAGGGGGAAGTCTGGTCTAGAGGGAAAACTTGTGGATTTGTTGCCCTGTGGACGGCTGTCTACAGCCCTCAGGCAGGAAATCAGGAGAAAAGGCAGGCTGAAATGTACAAGGGGTCCATTGCATCTTGGCTGGAGGCAATTGTGTGGTGGTAGGGCCAAGTGTCAGCAGATCTTCTGATGAAAAGGAACGGAGTCAGCATAGAGTGCCGCGAGGTTCCAATTCTGGTGCCACCACTTACCAAGTCTGACCTTGATCAAGGCACCTCATCTTCCTCAGCCTCAGTTTCCTTGCTGGTGAAATAGAAACAATAATGGTACATACTTCGCAGGGTTGCTTGAAGATTAAATAGCTGAACCTTTCTGAAGCGTGTAGGACAGTGTGTTCTTTCTAAGACCTTGTTAAATAATCAGTAAGCGGGTATATAAGTATGTGCTGCTTGGAAGTGAAATGACCAGACAGTAAGACGGACCAAGGAGCACTAATATTTAAAGGCTGCAGAGGAGACAGAGAGGAGAGGTGAGCCAAGGAGTGAACTATTTCTGTGAGCTAAGGGCTGTGAGTATTTCTAGAAGACGAGATTAGTCACCAGTGTCAAACATTGCAGAGATCAGCTCATCTAAAAACCGGTGTCGATTGACTCTTGGAGCAACCTCATCTGCTACTCACAGAAACCCTGCAAGGCACGAGCCGTTGATGAGGAGAGCAAGGTTTAGCGGGGTCTTGCAGATGCCCTGACTCAGGCCGCTGGGCCATGAGAGGAGCTGGGAGGGGACCCAGGTGGTCAGATTTTGAAGCCCTTGATCTTCCCTCTACTCCCTGCTTCTGGAGGAATTAGCCAAGAATTCTACCAAGATTTCTGAACAGCAGTAGGAATAGTTTTCTTCAGAGGATAGAGTCTTCTCTATGTGCTTCTGAAATACTGGGTCGTTGGAAAATTTATACTATCTCATTCCATCTCGAAATAGACCACTGGGGTTTATGTCGGTTTCAAAGGCATAAGACCTTTTACATCTTCACAACGAGAGCAAAACTTTCTATTTCCCAAACTTGACTTTTTAGGTGAATGGTCCAGCAACTTCAGCCATCTCAAAAAGAAAGGGTTGCCTCAGGGTTTCAGGAATGTGGGCATCATTAATGTAGACTTACTCAGACTGCTGCGTTGTTTAAAGAGAAAATAATCAAAAAGATGCCCTGTGGGAAAACCAGGACCGAGTGATTTCATGGGAGCTAGCCAGGCAGCAGGGACATGATGTACTGTCCCCGGAGTCCATGACCCCTATGTGGTCACCCAGACCTGGAAAAACCGGGTTCTATGCCTATTTTCACATCTTGCATCCTGGGAAACCTTAATTGGAATGAGGGCAGCTCTGTTTTCTCACCTGGTTGAGACAATAAGTAGCAATAAGTAAATATTTTTCAAGAGTGAACATTGGATTATCAAAGTGAAAATCTTAGCATTCAAAACAATTCTCAGAGGCTGGCCTGTTGCCTAGCTGTTAAGGGAGCAGGATTCCGTGACTAACTGTAGTTTGAATCCTGGTCTAGGAAGTCTGGGGTTTTTCATGCCAGGCGCTATGTGCCTGTGTGCTCAATATTCCAGCAGGATGGAGAAAAGGAGAAGGGATTGTGGCAGGGTCATGCCCACTGGGGTGCTTTCTCATTCTCTCTCTCTCTCTCTCTCTCCCTTTTTCTGGCAAGCACACATGCCCTCTGGCAATACAAATAAAAAAACAAATCAAATAAAATGATTCTAAGAAAGCCACCCACGTTTTCTGTTTTGTCTTACCAAACAATGATAACATGTCCAACTATACCAGGGCCATAAACCTTCGCTGGGGTGCACATTGTTCGCTCTTTATCATGGGGTCAGTAGTTAACACTGCTGAGAACTAAAGTGAATAAGGACCTCAGGAGAAAAATGACGAGTTTTATGCCAGGAAATCAGTGTCCCAAAGCTTAATGTTTATAACAGATGGCGTTTAATGTTTCCCTTCATTTCGGTTGGAGGCTCCTTGAATGGTTTTCAGCTATTCATGCTCTGCCCTGCCTCATCTCTCTGGTGTTTGTTTACACTTGTAAAGAACAGCACCATCTAGGGGTGAACCCAGGATGGGTGGGGTCTAACAAAATCAGGGGCCGCCTTAAATTTAAGAGTACAAAAATAAGTACAGAAAATTGAGCGTTTATTTAGAATGAGAAGAAAGGAGGTGTTATAAAGGGCACGTGAAAGTGAGAGGTCTTAAGGAAAAGCAGGGGGCCTGAGTCTCAGCTCCTGAGGCCACTGGAAACCTGTTCTACAAAAGAAGTGCCTTTCTGGTCCCAGCAGGCCTTGTGTGTCCCATGTCTATTACTTCTGCAGCCCAACCTCTAACCAACTGCCTTCACTTCTTGGTCCCTGCTACGAATCCTCCCAGAGCAAATCCTGCCAGTTCACCTTCTATTCTCTTGTTCCTCTCCTTGGTCATGCTGGGATTGAAATATTTTTGTATCCCTAGTTGGTTTGGTTGAAGAGGTGAAGAAGAGATGGTGCCAGCGGGTGGCATGGTGGTTAAGATGCTGGAGTCCCACCTGGTCATCTGTGATTTGAGTCCTGGACCCAGCAGCTTGAAACTACGCTGGGTATGTGTGCGTGTGTGCCCCAAATCCTGAGAGGAGAATGGAGAAGGAACTGTGGTGTGACCATCCCCCCGGGGGGTGATTTCTCACTTTCTGTGTTTCTGGCAAGCACACACACCCTATAACAAAAATCTCTTTTTAAAAAAATGAAGAAGTGAAGAAGATAGTACATTTGTGGTTTTTGTACCCCAAAGAAAAATTTCACTGGGTTGAGACAGCCCAAGGGCATTTGGCTCATCTGTGTCCACATTAAGCCCCAGAGCCTGCTCTTAGATTTGGAAAATTTGTTTCAATTTGCCATTTGAAATCTCAGATTAAAGAGAACTGACAAGGGCCAACAGGTGGTGTAGTGGTTAAGGCCACATGGCCAACTCCCACATGGCCAACCACAGTTCAAGTCCTGGACCCAGTGGTTTGAAACCCATGCTGGGAGCATGTGTGTGCATGCCCATAATCCTGAGAGGAGAAGGGACTGCTGCGTTGCCATCCTTCCACGAAGTGATTTCTCACTTTTTCTCTGTCTTTCTGGCAAGGGCATGCGCCCTGTAGCAAAAACCAAACCAAACCAAACCTAACATGAGCAGCATTAGCTCTCACAGTTAGCCTATAGAAACCATTGAGGTCCTAGACTAGCAGTACTCTAGAGAGCCCCAGATTACATGTATCTACAAAAAACACTCCATACCAAACAGGTGGTTTGTCAGCAAGTTACCGTGGTTCTGCTCTAAAGTAATACATTCATTCCTATAACGCTTGTCATTCAGTAAGGGATAGGCTGAGAGGGAAGTGGGGATTGCCATGTCCCTTTGCAGAGGGGCAGTGTGTGGAGGTGCAGGAGTAGGCCTGACTGGGAGGGGCTGCTTGGGAGCTTGAAGGAACTGAGACTCAGGCCCCTGC
>NW_006160183.1:3148429-3156442 GCF_000334495.1 Tupaia belangeri chinensis | reverse complement strand
GCCCCCCGCAGCACTTTTTTTTAAACTGTCCACAGTAATTATTTATCAAGAAAAACTATTTTTTAGCCCATGTATTCATGTTTCATAGTTCAGGAACATGGCACCAATCCAATGACATCTTTACATTCCAAAATCAGTTATACTCCGAATGATGCCAGCCTTCTTCATCTCTTCAAAATCTTTCCTGCAATCATAATTTCCATAGGAATCTGCATATACCTTCTTTCTTGGTTCAGTCACAGCAAACTTAGAAAAAGCTTCAACACTCAGGGATACGGTAAATGCTCCAACAACATGAAATCGCAGACGCTCGGCCAGAAGGCCACGCATCTGAGGTTTCCCCAAAGCACTGGAAGCCACGGCAGTTACTGTGCTGTCTGGAGGCCGCAGCAGGGGGATGCAGGGGCTGCATGGGTCTCAACTTTTTCCTTTTTTTTGCACGATTAACTTTTTATATTTTTTGGAAGAATTATTTCTTTCTTTATTTTAGAGAGATTTTTACTATAGGATGTATGTGCTTGCCAGAGAGACAGAAAGCAAGAAATCATCCCCCAAGGGGGATGGCCATGCTGCAACCCACTCTCCTCTCAGGATTTTCGGCATGCATGCACATGCGTGCGGTATGAGTTTTAAGTCACTGGAACTGTGGTAGACTATGTGGGAGTCATGTACCCATTATACCATCTGCTGGAACCAAATTATTTCATTTTATTTATTATTTTTGTTATTATTATTATTTGAAGAGGTTTTTGCCATAAGGCGTGCGTGCTTGCCAGAAAGACAGAGAGTGACAGAGAGACAGAAAGTGAGAAATCACCCCCCGGGGGGATGGTCACGCCGCAACCCCTTCTCCTCCATTCTCCTCTCAGGATCTTGGGCATGCATGCATATGTGCCTGGTGTGAGTCCACGCCACCAGGTCTGGGACTTGAACTGCAGTTGACTACATGGGAGTCCAGCGATACAGCCATTACGCCAACTGCTGATCCCTATTATTATTATTATTTTTAAATTTGACCTGAGAGAAACAGTGAGAAAGCAAGCCACTAGGTTCGAGAGTTAAGCCTCAGTTGGCCATGTGAGAGCCCAGTGTCCTAATCACCAAGCCACCTGATGGCCTTCCACCCTCTGCTTTTCAAAGTCACCTGGTCCTCTCAACTGTCCTAGTACAGGTCAGGTGAGTCTTTGCTTTCATGCTTGTCTCAAACTGTCCTGATCTGACTCCTAATGAAATCCCACCAGGCCATCCAAGCTGAATCCAAACTCTAGCTCTTCTTTCTGTCTGTGCCCACCCATGCTCGTTTGCTCTTCTCAGAGCTCCGATGGCCTGTGGACAGAGCAGTCTCCCCTCATGATGTCAATGCGCACTCTCACTTGCGTTCTTATGGAACCCTCTCACGTCTCGGGGTCCCACCTATTCTGCCTACTCCTTGAAGGCAGGGGACACGTGACACTTCTTTATAGTACTTGACTCATTCGAACCCAATACTTCATTCTTTCACTCCATAATTGGTTTGCCAAGTATGGGTGCTATGTTAGAGCCAAGGGAAACGATCAAAAGCCACATAGCATAAAATTCACCCAAAGTGTGCATTTTCGGTAGTATTAGTAAGCTCGCAGAGTATCTCATCATCCCAAAATGAAACCATGTATGCTTTAGCCATCACCACCCACTCCCTCATTTCTTATCCTTCCTGACGAAATGCTCCTCCTCAGTCTATTGATAAATTACTTCCAGCCTTTCCCAGCCCACCTCATCCCTCTCTGTTCCTGTAAATGACCAGCTACAAGATGAAAATGCGAGGTCTCTTTTCCCAAAATTATTAAGGACTTTAAGACAGTGAAACCAGAACATTAAGCCAAACACAGGGCCCTTCTGAGTCAGGGATCCAATGGGACTTCACAGGCTGCAAACCTAAGAAGCCCGCGCTACACCTGTGACTGTCTAGAATGAAAGGAAATCCCATCGTAGCACTTCCTCTCCCATCTTCCACTCACTTACTTCCTTCTACTCAAGCTTCTTCCCTGGAGGCCTCTAGACTTTTGGTCCACTTCCCTTATCCAATCTTTCCCCAGACCACGCTCCTGTCAACTCAATTTTTCTATCTTTTTTTTTTTTTTTTCAGATTTTTGCCATAGGGTGCATGTGTTCACCAGAGACATAGAAGGCAAATAAGAAATCACCCCTCAAGGGGGATGGCCATGCCGCAATCCCTTCTCCTCCCATTCTCAGCTAGAGATTCTGGGCATGCATGTGCATGTACTTATGTGATTTTTAAGCCACTGGGTCTGGGACTCGAACCCTGACTGACCAAATGGGAATCCAGCACCTTAACCACCATGCTTCCTGCTGGCCCCTTTTCCCTAGTCTTTGGATCCAGCTTTGTAAAAATGCCTGGGAAGGGATCAGCAGATGGCATGATTATGTTGCTGGATTCCCACGTCGTCAACCATGGTTTGAGTCTTGGACCCTATGACTTAAAACTCACACTGGGTGTGCGTGCATGTGTGCCTAAAATCCTAAGAGGAGAATGAAGGAGAAGGGATTGCAGCATTGCCATCTCCTCCTGAGGGGCGATTTCTCACTTTCTATCTCTTTGTCTCTCTGTGTCTCTCCTGCAAGGGCACATACCCTATAGCAAAAATCTCTCATAAAAAGTAATGCCTGGAGGGACCAGCAATTGGTGTAATGGCTATGTCACTGGACTCCCATGTAGTCAACTGTGGTTTGAGTCCCGAACTGGTGGCTTAAACTCACGCCAGGTGCATATGCATGTGTGCCCAAGATCCCGAGAGGAGAACGGAGGAGAAGGAATTGCGGCGTGGCCATCCACCTGGGGGGGTGATTTCTCGCTTTCTCTCTCTGTCTCCCTCTGTCTCCCTGGCAAGCGCACGCACCCTATAGCAAAAAAAAACTTCTCCAAAAAACCAAAAGCCTGGGGAGTGAGCAGGCCACTCTCATTCTCTCTATGGGGGAGGTGTGGGGTGGGGAGGAGGCAGTAGGGGTGCTGAGGAGGCAATGATAACCCTTTTTCCACAAGGAGTGTCTGAAATGGGGACAGCAAGGAGAGAAAGCCAAGTATAGGATACCTTCACAATCACTTTGGTCCCCATCACACACCTTTGGAAGAAATTCTATTATCAAAGAATAAAATGTGTGAGAACCTGCATTTTTTTTTCTTTTAGATTTAACTGTTTTAGCTCAGAATCAATTTCTTTGTGAAATTAAAGATAGTAGAATAATATCTTGTTTTTGAATAACATACACTTAATCTTTTATTATCTGGGAGGGTTCAAGACAATACTTGCGTCTGAGTTTTACCACCAGAGCTTCACTCTTCTTAATCATTTACTTGGTTGATGGTTGATTTTGTTTTGTCTTTCGTTCCTTCTATTTTATTCCTAACAGGAAATCCTTTAATACTTAAGCGCGTAACTCATTTGTCTCCCTGGGAAGGAGTGAATATTTAACTATTGAACAATTGGTTGTTTTCTTGCTGTTCTGGGTGACCATTTACAGAGCTGGGCATGAGGGAGATGCACACGCTGCTAGTTTCTCCTGAGAAACTTTCATTTTGAGTAGATTTCTAAACTCTGGAAACATGCTCATGACATGCAAACGTTACCGAATTGTGATTCTGAATTCAGATACGAAGGCGGTGTGAACGTCCCTAAATGCAGTTATTTCAGAGCTCATTATACTGTGAGCTATGCTAAATCGGTAAATATATTGTAGATAATATGAATGCTGGGCTCATTGTGTATGGAGAGATCTCCACTTTACATTGTTAAGTCACTGACAGTCGAAACCCTCATTCACTATTATGATGATAATGTTGTTTATGTGACCAAGCATTTTGTTTCTTCATGTTTAGGATATCTTACAGTTCTGGCTCACAAAGGGTGTTGATGGCTTCAGCTTTGATGCTCTCAAATTTCTTCTCGAAGCAAAGCACCTGAGAGATGAGATCCAAGTAAATAAGGCTGAAGTTCTGGTAAAGTTTCATTTTTCACTTAAAAAGAAATCTTTTGGAAATATGCGATCATGTATCTTTTAATTTTAACATTTATTTATTTATGTATTTGATGAGATTTTTAAGTTGCGGGGCCCAGGACTCAAACTGCAGTCAGCCACATGGGAACCCAGTGTTGTTAACCACCATGCCAGCTGCTAGCCCACTTCATGTATCTTTTTTAGCTTAAGATTCCAATGATGAAGATAAGGCCTGTCCCATCTAAAGGACATACTTTGAATCATTTTCTTTAGGAAACACAGGGGAGCGTATGCAGATGTTTCCTTCCCCTGGGTTCCTTCGATGACAAGGGTTCTGAAGACATGGATAGTATAGATAGTATACCAAGGGCCCAAAGTGGAGGTCATTTATTCACTGCAATTTTGTCATCTCACTCAGCCTCGAGTGAGGAGGACTAAACTCCCAGGCACTTTTCTATCAGTAGTTGTTAAAGTACATGTAATCAGGAGGATGGGAACTGACTCTTGATGAAGTGGCTATTGGATGCCATGTGCTGTTTACTTAGGATAGCTCATTTAACTCTCTCAATATGCAATGAGAGAGTTTTTATAACCCCATTAAGCAAATCTTAGATTAATTTACCAAAGGTCACAGAAGCAATAGACAGGATTCTGGTATGAGCCCTTGGAGTTTTCAGCCTTGTCCCATCTCACACGTAAGCCTTGGTATTTACATGCCATCCTATTCCTCTGGTTGACCACCATCCTACAGCCATTCTATTTTCAATGGCCTAGCAGACAGTGGCCCTAAAATGTATTCCAAAATGCTGGATTTGTACAGTCACTCAAGAATGTTATATATTAGTCAAAAGAAGCAAATCATAGTGACACATAGCAATATGGGTGAATCTTAGCAATGTAATGCTCGGTGAAAAAGATTATTGTATACTTTTATAATGAAATTAAAGAAGTAAAATGAAATCCATATGTTTAGTTTATTATCAAGCTTCTACCTTTTGGTCCATAGTAGATTTACGGGAACTTATAATTTCATTAAAATGAATCAATTAACTAACTAAAGAGAAGCTGGCCAAGCATAGGACAATTATAAGAGCAGGTCATGACAAAGGTTATGATTAAGCCAATTCTTTTTATTTTAATTTTACACGTTTTTGAATTAAAAAAAATTAAGGGAAAAAAGGTGATATATTTGCTAGGTGTATCAAAGAAGAGGAGTTTGCTCTTGGAGAAGAAATCCTGAAATGACCTTGCTAATTACAAGGAGATGTCAAGGCAGGCACATGTTTGCAGTCATGATAAATGATCAGAACAATGGATTTTGTGTGCTACTCAAGAAGACCTTAAAGAACATGCAATTTCAGGAAAAGACTCAAGATTCAAAAAAATGTTCACTTGATTTAGCAAGGGAAGTTCACTTATAAAAAGGGAGTCTAGGGACCCGCAGTTGGCGTAGTGGCTATGTCGCTGGACTCGCATGTAGTTGACCACGGTTCACCGGTCTACCCCGACCAGGTGGATTAAACTCATGCCCGCGCGTGCATGCCCAAGAGAGGAGAATGGATGAGAAGAGATTGCGGCGTGGCCATCTGGGGGGTGATATCTCGCTTTCTGTCTCTCTATCTCTGTCTTTCTGGCGAGTGTATGCACCCTATAGCAAAAACCTCTCACCCCCACAAAAAAAAGGGAGTCTCTTGAACAAACTGCAGCTCAGGGTTGGACTGTCGAGTCAATCCACATCCCATCCCAAGACCTACAACCTTGGCTTGTAGATTTTTGTAATTCTAGGAGGGCACAGAAATGAGTATCATAAAAATTACCAAAATCTTGAGAAAGTATAACAATAAGAATAAAGGAAAGAGATGGCAAAGAAATAAATTAAAATGTATGATATTGAAATTTTGGGGAGTAAACAAAATAGACATATTATAATGAACTCCATAATCATTAAGATGGTTTGTTTTGTTTGTATTTTAGATTTTTGTCATAGGGCATGTGAGCTCACTGAAGACAGAGAGAGAGGGGAGGTGAGAAATCACCCCCTTAGGGGGATGGCCACACCACAATCCCTTCTCTTCCATTCTCTTCTTGGAATTTTGGGCGCGCCCACCACATGCACATATACCCAGTGTGTTTTCCTTTCCTGTTTTTTTAAAAAAAGAGAGATTTTTGCTGTAGAGCACATATGCTTGCCAGAGAGATAGAGACAGAGAGACAGAAAGCAAGAAATCACTCCCCAGGGAGGATGGCCACACCACAATCCCTTCTCCTCCATTCTCCTCTTGGGATTTTGGGCACGCATGCACATGTGCCTGGTGTGAATTTTAAGCTGCAGGATCCAGAACTCATAATGTGGTCAACTGTGTGGGAGTCCAGTGAGGTAACCATTATGCCATCTGCTGGTCTTCAAGTGCAGCGGGTTTTTTTGTTTTGTTTTGTTTTTAGAGGTTTTTGCTATAGGGCGCATGGGCTCACCAGAAAGACAAGAGACAGAAATCGAGAAATCACCCCCCATGGGTAATGGCCATGCCGCAATCCCTTCTCCTCCATTCTCCTCTTGGGATTTTGGGCACGCATGCACATGTGCCTGGTGTGAATTTTAAGCTGCAGGATCCAGAACTCATAATGTGGTCAACTGTGTGGGAGTCCAGCGACCCAGCCATTACGCTGACTGCTGGTTGCACCATGCCCAAAACTTCTTGAGCTCTGAAGAGAAGTCTTAGGCCTGCTTTTGTCTGCTCAGCCTGAGCCCTTTGAAGGGATGGTCTGTATTTACCTAGAGCCAGCTATGCACATGTGACCTGGGAAATGATAGTAACTGTACTGTCCTGGTTTTCAAAGGGCATGGTCACAAACTACTCCGAGCTGTACCACGACTTCACCACCACACAGGTGGGAATGCACGACATTGTCCGAAGTTTCCGGCAGACCTTGGACCAGTTCAGCAGAGAGCCTGGCAGATACAGGTAACCACAGGGCATGCTTCTATTCGTCACAGTGCACTATGTGATCTGCAGTGTATCCCTCACTACCAGCAGACTCAGAAGTTCAGTTATAATTTAACAAACCCGCATCATTGTAATTTATTTACAATTTGGCTATGCCAGGGCCTGGTATATTTTCCAGTGTTGCTTCACTTTGCTGATTTTCAGTTTCTTCTTTTGTAAGTGTTTACTTACAGTACTCATAGGAGCTTTAGGAAAAGTAATTGAAGATAGAATATATTAATTAAATGTTGCCACAAACTATTATTATTTTTAAAAATTAAAAAAAATTTAACTTTATTTACTATTATTATTATTTTTAAAATTTGACCAGAGAGAGAGGTGGGGAGGGGAGTGAGAAGGCAAGCTGTCAGGTCTGGAACTTGAACCACTGCTGGCCATTTGGTAGTTCAGTGCCTTTAACCACATGCCACCTGCCGGCCCCAACTATCATTTTTATCGTTATCATTGGACTTATAGTTCCTTGCACAATATGAGTCCAGATGTTTCATAACTGTCAGTAAATGACAATGGTTAGGAACACAGCTTTGGGATCACATGACTCTGTGACATTGGGCTAGTTAGCTAACATGTCTGCTTCTTCATCAGTACAATGGTGGGAGTAGTAACCTCTACAAAGTCATGGGATTAATAAGATAATGTACATCATGTGCTTAAAATAGGGTCTGGCACATAATAAACACTTAAGAAAACTATCACTAAGTTTATATACATTATTCAATAAAATAAATAGAAAAGAAGCTAATAAAATTCCTCCTCCTTAAAGTAGATACTCTTATTGCTCTCTCTGTTTTATAGAGCATGCCTCAGTTGTGATCACAAAGGTAGTTATGGCAGAGATGGGATTTGAACTGAGAGAGATGGGCTCCAAAGACTGTGTGTTTATCCATCAATGTGCTGCCACAAACAGCTAAAGCCATTATTGAGCTGGGATGATTTCAGGCAAATACATCTCCCCCAAAGAATGTTTTGTTTTCAATAATTAAGAGACAGAATGATAAGGTGAGGCTTTGTAGGG
>NW_006160183.1:3097421-3148398 GCF_000334495.1 Tupaia belangeri chinensis | reverse complement strand
TTTTTTTTTTTTTTTTTTTTTTTGAGAGGTTTTCGCTATAGGGCGCATGCGCTCGCCAGACAGACAGAGAGACATAGAGACAGAAAGTGAGAAATCACCCCCCAGGGGGGATGGTCATGCCGCAATCCCTTCTTCTCCATTCTCCTCTCGGGATCTTGGGCACACACGCACACACGCCCAGCGTGAGTTTTAAGCCACCGGGTCCGGGACTCAAACCATGGTCGACTATGTGGGAGTCCAGCAACATAGCCATTACGCTAACTGCTGGTTCCCTAGGTAAAGTGTTTTTTGGAAAATCCCTTGCCTTAGATGCAGACATGTACTATAAATTCTACATGGAGTGAAAAGAATTGCTAAAGGAAGTTTGGGTGGATGTTACTGAGTTTTAATCAGGTTTAGAAAGAAGAGAACAATATTAACCAAGAGCCAAATGTGTTTCTTAACTCTTGGGCGTGATCTAGTATTATGCTAGTCTCTGGGTTTATTACAATCAGAAGTTGGCCAGGAAACCCCGTGTGGCATTTCTTGGACATCTAACTTGACTTTGCTTTTTAGCAAGCCCTAGCTGGCCCTATATGGTTAACAAGTGTGCAAGAAGCCCCCACATTTTGTAATTTAACTATAAGCAGTTATATAGCCCCTTCCCAGTCTTCCAACAGGCTTTAAAGACATGGAACCCTGCCTATTGTTACAGGTTCATGGGGACTGAGAGCTACTCAGAGACTATTGACAGGACCATGATGTACTACGGGCTGCCGTTCATCCAGGAAGCTGATTTTCCCTTCAATAGTTACCTTGCTGAGCTAGACACACTTTCTGGGAACAGTGTGTATGAGGTTATCACATCGTGGATGGGAAACATGCCAGAAGGAAAATGGCCTAATTGGATGGTAAGTGTTCTAGTCTGTTCTGTTGCTAACAGAAGAATTGAAAGTGTTGGTAATTTAGTTTAAAAAAAAAAGAGGTCTATTCAGCTCATGGTTTGGAGGGATCTAAGGTCCAGGGGCCTCACCTGGTAAGGGTCTTCTTGCTAGTGTGTAACATGGTGGAGGGCAGGAGCTTGAGCAGAGCCAATGTACCTGTATCCATGTGTCTCATTCCCTCCCCTTATAAGCCCCCCTGCCCTAGTATGCACCATGATTACCTTATCCGTTCCTAATCGTCTCTCAAAGGCTCCATATCTTAATTCCATAGTTGGATCAAGTTTCCTCTAAGACTTTCACAGTCACATTCCAACACATGATTTATGTGGGCCACATTCAAACCAAGCAAATCCTCATTCCCAGCACAGCAAATACTGTGCTATGCATTTGTTTGGATGGTTACCACTAAAATAAGATGGACCTTCCTCTCTATGTGATTGTAAACTCTATCTTTTTTGGTGATTGTTTAAGTGTCAGGCCTATTCTAGAATCTAACCAGGTTCTTGTCATTAAGGGTGCACCGTCCACTCAATTGAAATGTTTAACAAGTGTTGTCTATGCTTAGAACTCAGGTTTTGTAGGGGGTGAAGAGCAAACCCTAATTCCTCCCCACACTCCCCAGGGTATATGATCTTAGTGGGAAGAAAGAGTATTTCAGATGTGGCAGTAGAGCACAGCAATTCGGGGCACACATAAAACAGCAACAAAACACTGTGTTGTGGAGCACAGTGAAGGAGAGAAGCATTTAAACTGCAGAGAGGAAGAGACTTCCTTCTTGTGCACTGCACCTTCAAAACTGAGCCTCCAGGGAACCAGCAGTTAGCGTAATGGCTATGTCGCTGGACTCCCACGTAGTTGACCGCGGTTCGTGTCCTGGACCCGGTGGCTTAAAACTCACGCCGGGCGCGTGTGCGTGCGTGCCCAAGATCCCGAGAGGAGAATGGAGGAGAAGGGATTGCAGCGTGACCATCCCCCCTGAGGGGTGATTTCTCGCTTTCTGTCTCTATGTCTCTGTCTGTCTGGCGAGCGCACGCGCCCTACAGTGAAAATCTCTCCAAAAAAACCCCAAAACTGAGCCTCCATGTAACTTCCCTGTTGACCGAGAAAGCCTAACATTCCTGGAGGACGGTGGAGCATTGCTTCTGAGAACAAGACAGTGAGGTCCACTTGTGGTAACAAACCAACCTTCTCACTTCCACATGCCTCAGGTTCTTTCCCTTGTTTTGACATTTCTGTCTTGGAGTTTGAGTTAGCAAGAGACCACTAGACCCCTTAGCAAGACATCTGTATTATTAAAGAAATAAGCCCTGTTGCTTAGATGTCCAAAGTAACAGTGGCTTAAACAAGATAGAAGGTTCTCTTGTATAAAAGACAACCTGGTTGGTTGAGGCTGGGGTGGATCACAGCATGAAGGGGTGCTTGTCTCTTTCTCTTCCTCTCCCTCTCTCTCAGAAGAAATAAATAAACTTTAAAAAGTAATTCAAGGGTCAACCCATGGCTTCGTGGTTAAGGCAGCTGAATTCCACATGGCTAATCATGTGGTTGGAGTCTCAGATCCTGTGGCTCAAGAAACACGCCAGGTGCACGTGTATGTGTGCCCAAAATTCTGAAAGGAGGAAGACATGGGGGAGAAGAGATTACAGTATGATCATTTCCCATGAGGCGGATGCTTTCTTGTCCTCCCACTCTTCCTTGCCCACCCCTCCTGTCTTGTCTCTCTTTGGAGAGAGCATGTGTTCAAAAGTCAAAATTATAAAAAAAGATACATCAGAAATCTTCTTCCCACCTATCCCTTCTATCTGTTCTGGATGGAGGAAACATTTTTGTTTCTTTTCCTGTCAATATCCTTATCCAAATGTGAGAAATATGATTATAAACCCTCTAAAATTTACTTTATTGCAGTATCATCATGAAGTTAAATTTTATCACCATTTGCTTAAGGTCATCAGTGGACAAGACAATAAATCGGTCAGTTGCAGATTAAGTAGCAGACTTAGGACTCAAATTCAGGCTTGCTGATACCAATGTATCTACAGCTACCTTGCTTTTCTGACTGGTAAACTTGCCATAAAATAGGATAAATTTTCCAGAAAACTGTGTAGAGAGCTGTGTTCTTAAAAATACCTGCCTTTCAGATTGGTGGACCAGATAGTGCCCGGCTGACTTCTCGTGCGGGGAGCCAATACGTCAACATCATGAACATGCTTCTTTTCACACTCCCTGGGACTCCCATAACTTACTACGGAGAGGAGATAGGAATGGGGAATATTTTAGCGACACATCTCAATGAGAGCTATGACACTGTAAGTTTAATATGGTTTAACTATATATCACAGTTGTAAAACCAAGTACTTGTCCTCTGCCAATCTGAAAACTTACTATTTCTATTCCATTGCTGAAAATTATGGCTAAATTACCTTTTTTTTTTTTTTTTTTTTTTTTTTTTTTGTCTTACTGTTAGCAAGAATTTGCAGCTTTCTTGGTGGTTGAGGAGCTTATTGAAAACATGGCTGACTGAGCAGAATATTTGGAATATTATTTATTGCCCTCTACCTGAGATAGGGAGTTAATTCTTTAGTTATTTGTCTTGCTAGATCTCACATGACTGTAGCATAAAGACGCTTCCTTTCCTATCAATACAGTGCAGTGCATAGCCTCAGAGTTCAGTGGTTTTGATTTTGATTTTGTTTGAAGCTATACGTCACAATCGTGGGCGGCTAGGTAAGTAGCTGATCTTGCATTGTTCATCTGTATGGTTAGCTTTCAACTGCATGAGAGCGTTGCCCTAATATTGGGTTAAGGTGAAACTGTCTATTAGCTCCTCAATGTGTGTTTGTGGGACTCATGTGCAAGAACCAGGCTGGATAAAAGAGCAGGACAGACTTTAGGCTCATTTGTGCACGGCAGTGTCCCTTAGTCCAACATCTCTGTATCACAGTAGAATGAAGCAGCCTGTGTTGGTAACGGCACATTTTGAAATCAATCCTACATTACTCAGTTTTAGGGAAAAGGAGCAAAGATATCATACAAGTTTTAAAGTTGTTAGCACAGTCTATTCAAACTCAAGATGTTATTTTCCTATTTTAAGTGCGAATCTGGTTTGTATACTGAGTGTTAAGGCTTTTACATCATGAATGCCAGTAAATACAGGCAGTAGCTAAGAATATAGAGAATTAAATAATTGTGAAGTAAATCAGGACCACAGGATATTTCATTTAATAACCAATCATTGTTTTCTCTTTCTGGTCTTTTGATGTAGAATACCCTTCTCTCAAAGTCACCAATGCAATGGGACAATAGTTCAAATGCTGGCTTTTCTGAAGGCAGTCATACCTGGTTACCTACCAGCTCAGATTACCACACTGTGAATGTTGATGTAAGTATCAAAGAAATTTTTATGTTTATTCTAAAAGCAAGAAGTGAGATTCTGTACTGTCCACTTAGACTCACCCTGAGTGTGTCCAAAACTTTAAGTGATACTTTCAAAATGATCAGATTTTCCTTGTAGTTTTTAATTTGTAAGGAGTGTGCAAATCATGTATTTGTGAGAATACAAACTCAAACACAAGTTTACCCTCTGAAGTACCATACAGGATACTCACCTCTTCATTGGAATGACCTTTACTAAGACCTTTGAGTATGAAAGATATATATATATGTATATATATATATATATATATATTTCTTTTTTTTACCTAGTACAGCTAACACTTTCTCCTTTCTTCCCTGTAAAATACAGAAAGGGAGGCATGTGGGAGGGCAGACAGAAGGCAGGCAGGAGGATCAATCATTTTTGCTCTCAGATTTGACAGCAAGGCCGTTTAACTAAAGACGCCAAGACATGAACAACCCCTAAGGTAGCTACCCTTTGACTTTTGTCTATACTTTTTCCTGTTCCCATAGTGATCAAACACTAGTGTCATGCACTAGTGGAATTTCACTGAAAATTTCCCCTGAATTAATTAAGGAAAAGACAAATTATTGCCATCATATGAGGATACTTAAAAAATTTATAGCTCAATCGCTACCCCCATGCTAATCTACTAAGCAATCTGAACTCCACCTCTCACCACCCCCAGGATTATTTTGATATACACTGCCATATAACACCTCCCTTCTCTAAAACTCCCTGCTCCAAGCACCACTGAGACATCTGGGATATATAAGAGGTCTTCAAAAAGACATGGAAAAAATGCATATTATAAAAAAGGAATTAATGGTTTCAGAAATTTTTTGCACTAAAATATACTTGTATTTTATTTTTTTTAACATCATGATCAGCAAATAGTTTTTTTATTAATTTATTTTACATGTTTTCACTGAACGTCTTCCTATTTCCCACTCTCCTCCACTGTCTTTGGTATCTGCAGTTGCTTTCCATTTCTTTTCTATTTTCCCCCCACATTTTATTGATTCACAAAATATCTTAATTAATCTAAATACTTCCAATAGCAAGTTCAGCTGGCTTAAAATTGTGAGTAAAATGAATATACTATAAAGTAGCACCTAGTTGAGGCTTTATAGCTTACTGTGATGATTAAATAGTTTTTCTTAAATATATTTTTTAATTTCAAGAAAGTTAGTTGTAGCTTTAATAAATCAAAATTTAAAAAATGTTAAGAGAACTTTGCTTAAGACTTAAAGCCAGGAAACAGGTTAGGATTCGGTTTGAATAGTAGGTACATGGACCTGTCCACAACTCAAGACAAAACTCCTTAACTCTGGAAAACAAAGCATAGAAGAAGATTAGTAATATTTTAGTCAAAAGTCATAAAATTCTATTTTACCGGTTCAGACTTGTACTTAATCTATCTTCTGTTGTGGTTCAATCTTTCTGTTTAAATTCTGGAAGATAATGTTCAACTCTGGACTTGTCTCTACCATTAAACTGGCCATTTTCTTAGTTGTTTTTGAGCTCTAATTTCTGTGTGTCTGACTTGAGTTTTCCTGAGATAGCATTCCCTTCAGAATTTCTTAGAGAAGTAGTCTGGTGTTGGTAATTTCTTTCAGGTTTTGTTTATCTGAGAATGTTCTTGTTTTCTTCCCATATGAAGGATAATCTTGTCAGATATAGTATTCTTGGTTGAAATTGTTTTTCACTCAACAATTTGAGTATATATTTTCCATTCTTTTCTTGCTTGCATTGTTTCAGATGAGAGGTCCACTGTTAGTCTGATGGGATATCCTTTGTAGGTAACTTGATGTTTCCCTCTTGCCAATCTTAGTATCTTGTCTTTGTGGTTTTGGTCAACCTGGCTATAATGTGTCTTGGAGAAGATTTTCTTGGGTTGATCCTATTTGGGGTCCTTTGTATTTCTTGGGTCTGAATCTTTGAATGCCTCCTAGGTTTGGAAATTCTTTCCTTGCTTGCATTGTTTCTGATGAAAGGTCTGCTGTTAGCCTGATGGGATATCCTTTGTAGGTAACTTGATGTTTCCCTCTTGCCAATCTTAGTATCTTGTCTTTGTGGTTTTGGTCAACCTGGCTATAATGTGTCTTGGAGAAGATTTTCTTGGGTTGATCCTATTTGGGGTCCTTTGTATTTCTTGGGTCTGAATCTTTGAATGCCTCCTAGGTTTGGAAAAGTTTTCTTGCAAGATTTCATGGAATAGATTATCAATACCCTTATTAGTCTCTTTACCTTCTGGGATACTGATTATTTGGATGTTTGGACGTTTAATGGTATCTAGTATTTCTCGTATATTATTCTAATTTTGAGGGGCTATTTTCTCATGTAGGATTTTACTAGTCCAGCAAGTCAGTCTACTACATCTGAGATTTTATTTTCTGTATGATCTAGTCTGCTTTTAATATTTTCAAGGGAGATTTTGACTTCCTGTATCATAGCCTTCATCTCCAACAGTTCTATTTGATTCTTTTTTATGGTGCATATTTTCTCTTTCAGCTCTTGCAAGAACTTCCTCACCTCCTGGAACTCATTGGCTCTTTTCTTCTGGAGTTCATTGTCTCTTTTTTCTTCCATCTCTGTTAGCTTTGTTACTATGAATATTCTAAATTCTTTATCAGACATTTCTGTGAGTTCCATTGTACTATATGTGGATGAAGAGGAGTTATTCTTTTCCCATAGGGGGAGGGATTTTCTTGGTTTCTCATATTCCTTATGCCTCTGTGGTGATTTCTAGGCATCTGATGGGTTATTCATTTCTTCCTAATTTCTAGAAAGTCAACTTGAGCAATCAGAGGTGTGCAGGAGGTGATCTGCAAACTCTTTGCCATTCTGTTTTTCTCCCTCGTGCTGTAGATTCAGTAGGAATTGAGGAATATGTTGACATAACAGTATTCGGATGCATGGATATGTTTTACTTAGACCTGTCTAGACATTCAGTGCGTGGAGGCTGAGCAGCAAAGTGATGAGGTAAAAGAAAAAAGATAAGAAAAAGAGAGAGAGAGAAAACAAAAACAAAAACAAAAAAAATTTATTTATTTAAAAAAAATGAAAACTGAGTTAGCGTAATGGCTATGTCCTGGACTCCCAAGTAGTCGACCACGGTTCGTGTCCTGGACCCGGTGGCTTAAAACTCACGCCGGGCGCGTGTGCGTGCGTGCCCAGAAAAAGAAAAAAAACAAAAAGAGGGGGGGAAAAAGACAGAAACAAAAAAAGAAAAAACAATTTTTTGAAAAAAAAAAAAAAAAAAGAAAACTGCATGGTGAATGAGTGGGCCGTGTGAAAGCACTCACTAATCTCAGGTCCCATGGAGGACTCAGTACTCTTCTGAAGGCCTGTCCTTTTTGCCTCTCCAGGGTGACCTCTCAGCAGAAAATCTTCATTTCTCTTATTCCCTGAAAGTACTAGATCTCAGCTCCTGTGGAGAACTCTAATACTTGTATTTTAATTCTACTTCCACAAACTATTTTTTTTAACTCAATGAGGCTTCATTGACACATTTTTTAAAAAAATTAACTTTATTTATTTAAAATCTTGACCAGAGAAGGACAGAGAGAGAGAGAGAGAGTGTGAAAGTGAGAAAGCAAGCCACCAGGTCCGGGACTCAAACTGTGGCCAGCTGTGTGGGAGTCCAGCACCCTTAACCACCAAGCTACCTACCAGCCCCATCCACAAACTTTTAAAAGTGCCCTCATTTATGCTTTATGTATTTGTCAGTATTAAAAGCAAAAAAAAAAAAAAGTATTTAACATTTGTGTTTTGGATCAAATGCCTCTACTGATATTCATTATGTCCAAAACATTCCTGTAGTTCAACTTGGGTCCAGTATATAAGAAATCCTACATAAAAATGCACACAAGCAAGTTGGACAAATGTAAATAAAAATTAAGCAATGATTTTATTTTCTATTAGCAAAATCTTTTAAAGTGATCATAAGTGATGCTAAGAGGGATGCTAGATCATAATCCTAAATCTTAGGCAATGCCTAAGATAATAAAATATATTTATAATGGCCCAAGTGACACCATTAAGAGATGAGAATTTCAGTAATTTCTAAAAGACAGGAGATGAAATTAGTATTGCAGAAAAACAAGAGCACAGAAACTAGAGCTAAACACACAAGGGAAAAAATGGTTTTAACAAGTATAGGTAGGAATACCGTAGGCCTTTTCTAAACTGCTGTAGTGGCTGCAGCAGAATTTGCTCAGGAAAGAAAATCCAGGGCCTACTCGGTGATCACATGCAGGCTGGAACAAGTAGAGAAAGCTGAAATAGTATTAAATACCCACAAGTGCGGCAGAGGCAAGGAAAGAAGGAAAAGACTGGGCCAGCTGGTAGCACAGTGGTTAAGACAGTAGGATCCCACATAGCTGACTGTGTAATTCAAGTCTTGGACCCAGTGGCTTGAAAAACATGCCAGGCATGTGTGCAGGTGTGCCCAAAATCCTGAAAGGGGAATGGAGAAGGGATTGTAGCGTGGCCATCCCTCCTTGGAGGTGCTTTCTCACTTCCCCTCTTTCTCTCTCTCTGGTGAGGACAAGTGCCCTACAGCAAAAACAAAAAAGACCAAACTCTGGCACTGTCTCCTGGCTAATTCACTGTGGAATTCTCTCAGAAATGACACACGTATACATGTTCCTGGCACCTTTTTTAATTAGCTGGGGCTGGGATTTGAACCTCAGTCGGTCATGTGAGATATAGTCTCTACACACAGTGCTTAATCTCTGCACCATCCACCAGCCCAAGGACACATAATATTGATGCATAATGTAAAATATTCTAGAACAAGACTCTTAGTGATTTATTTCTATATGTGAAGTAGTTGTAGAGGATGTATGTGTGTGTGTGTGTGTGTGTGTGTGTGTGTGACAGTGACATGTTTATGTCTTGTACAGAGAATAAATAAAGATTAACTCTAGATTTGAGCTGTCCAGTAGCCATTAACCATTGTGACTATTAAATGAAATGGGATAGAAAATTCTTGTGTCACAATTACATTTCAAGTGCTCAGTAGCTAGTGGTTACCGTGTTAGCACAGATATAGACTATTTCTAGCATTTGCAGAAAGTTCTATTGAAAAGCATTGTTCTAGATGCTGAGAAAAATATATTTTAAAATAGTCATTACCGGTCCAGCTGTGGTGACACAGGAAGTGGGGTGCTGCTGTGTGATGCTGGAGCCATATGGGAAGGCCCCAGGTTCAGATCTCAGGTGGATCTGAACATGGGTGTTGCCCATAATCCTGGCTGGCTTGAAGGCGGGGGGAGGGGAGAGGATGGTGGCAAGGCAAGACCCTAGAAGTGTCGGTCTCTCTCTTTCATGACAGAAGGAAACTTAAAAAAAAAAAAAAAAAAAAAAGCCCTGACAATTTTAAGAATAACCATTTGAAAGACAGACATAAATGTACAGCTTTCTAAGAACATTAGAAAACAATTCCACAAACAACTGAACCAGTGAAAAATTAAAAGGAAAAAAATGACAGTGCAACTATTGGGTCATCAGAAAAGTCATTTTTGCATACAAAAACCAGAAAAATGTCATAACTTTTCTGACAGCCTAATATAAATAAAAGATAAAATAAGGCTTTAGGATTATGTCTAAACACATGGTAATCAGAAATGGGTTAAATTCACTTACCAAAGACAAAAACAGAGGTTACAGAAAATCTAGACATGAGAGACATACCTAGGGCCAACTGTGGCATTGTGGTAACATGGTATGGCAGGAGTTGGATCCCACATGGTGACTATGGCTTAAACCTGTAGGCTGGTCAGCCTGAAATACATCAAGCACTTACACAAATGCCCACGATCTGATGAGTTGGAGGACAGAAGGAAGGGGACCGCGGCATGCCAGACCTTGCTGAGGGCGCTCATCTCTGTCTCCTCTTCTTTCACGTGTGCACACATACTCTATCAATGAAGAGGAAGAAGAAAAAGACAAAGCTAAAACAAAAGGCAGAGAATTAAAATACTGGGTTGTCATAAAAGTCATGACGCTATTTGCAAAGAAAAACACATTATGACTTTTCCAACAACTCAATATATAGCAAGCAAACAAAAATCTCATAGCCTTGTTATAACCAAAAGGAAAAACACACACACCTCCACTTTTTAAAGTTTATTTATTTATAAGACATAAAGAGACGGCACTTGATTTTTAAGAGTCTTTCCGGTTGGGATTCTCCTCCCCTGGCCTATCAGCTAGCTAGGCTTTATAGGTGCACACACCTGGACTGCTTAGGTTGGGTGGGAAACTGAACCTGGGTCTCCCATGAGGCCTCAGCCTCCAAGTAGCAGCCTCTTAGCAGTAGATGCTACCATGGCTGAGCTAAAAAATAAACACCTTTTGACCAAGTAGTTCCTTTCCTAGATATCTGTAACTAAGAATACATGAACATGTGCCAAATGATGAATACACAAGAATCTCAACTGCAGCATTGTTTTTAATATTTTAAAATGTAAGTAACTTCTCAAGTCTTCTGGACTCAAGAATATATTTAAGTATTATTGATAGAAATCCTGTTCAATCTATAATAGGCTTAATAGAAAAGAATCTGCAAGATCTATACTCATTATTATGAGACCATTTTTTTTTTCTTTTTTTTTTTTTTGTTTGCTGAGGGCATGCTCACTTGCCAGAGGCAAAGAGTCAGGAGAGGGAGAAAGCATCTGTGAATGGGGTGTGGTCATGTCGCAATCCCTTCTCCCCCATATCTCCATCCTGTTGGGATTCTGGGCATGCACACACATGCACCTGGCATGTTTTTTAAGCCACTAGGGTGGCTGGGATTCAAACCATGGTCAGCCATGCGGTAGTTCCCTTAACCTCTAGACCATAAGGCTGGCCCGATATGATACTATTTTTTACATGTACTAAATTAAAAAAACAGAGTACAGGATGGTAACATGCTACCACTTGTGTAAAAAAAAAAAAAGGAAAAAAAAATGTCTACATATATTTGCATAAATACAGAACACACATGTGATAAGAATGAAAAGACAATAAACAGTAATAGTGGCCTGCCTCTGGGAGCAGAACTGGAAAGCTAAAGAATGATGTTAAAAAAAACCTTTTTATTACGTATATGTTCTTCTTTTAAAAAAAAGAATAATTTTATTATTATTTTATCTTTTTTTTTCACTTGGGTTGTTGGAAAAGTCATGATGTATTTTTATACAATTTTCTGTGCAAAAAATATGTCATGACTTTTCCAACAATGTTATAGTTTGCTACAGGGCACGTGTGCTCATGCGAAAGAGAGAGAGAGAAAGCAAGCCACCAGGTCTGGGACTTGAACTGCAGTAGGCCCTATAGGAATCCAGCACCTTAAATACTGCACCACCTGCCAGTCCTCTTATTGTATATATTCTTGTATATATTAAATTTTATACCGTGTGCATTAATTTCCTAGTCAAGAAATAAAGTTACAAAAAGCAGGCTTGTAAATATTTAATAGCAGACAAAATAGAATTCAATATGAAAAGCATTATATGAGACAAAGGCAATTTTCAAAAATTGATAAAAGAATATTACACTAAAAACCATGAAGCTTTATGCATCTAACAATAGCTTCAAATATATAAAACAAGTACTCTGAGAAATGCAAAGAGAAACTGACAGATTCACAATTACAGGGAGAGACTTCAACATACTTCTAGAAAATGATAATTCAAGTAGACAAAAAATAGCTAACACTTTCTGGGCACTTCTTATGTGAGTAGCACTAGAAACTATGTGCTTTTCATGCATTATCTAAGGGTACAGAAATGTTCACAATGTTGACAAGTCATCTACATGTACCATAAATACTTTTGTACCTGATAAACAGAGAATGAACATTTTTTTCAAACATCCATAAGATATTCATTGAAGACCACCTATTAGGCATCCACCCCTAAAGAACAATAACAACCATCACCACCCCAGTAAACATGGCTGGCAAGAGTACGATGAATGAACATTATCACTGATTTGGCAACAGCTCTTGTGAGATAATCTGGCATATGTTTTAAGTGTCCATAATTGTAATTGTCTTTCTGATAACCTATCCTAAAGAAATAATATGAAATATGGGGTGAGAAGAATAAAATATAAGAAAATATTAGAAACACAAATGCTAAATTGAATGGGAATGGCTAAGTATGCTATAACCACTCTGCAGAGTATTAATTCTGCCAATAAAAGGACATTTATAGAGACTGGCTATATGATAACAAGGGAAAGTGCATGAAATGTGAAAGGGACTTTTATATAACTGAAAAATAAACTTGAAACATCATTAATGGACATATACTAGTTTCTGGTTAAAAAAAGCCATCCTAGTTTCAAACATTAACTTTACATAGCTTTTTCCTTTGATTCTGTTTTTGCCACTTTCTGTCCCATTTATTTAAGAAATGCATGTCTGTTAGAGTGACCCATCTTTGCACAGTAGCCGTCTACACAGTACTCTACAAAAGAGAACAGACAAACCAAGTTTATCAGAAATTCTCAGTCCACTGCCACAGTGGCTGCTTTTCTTCTAGGTGTTTGGCAGTTACAATATAGTACAAAGTGAGACCTGGTTCAGGCTAGTTAAATATCTATGAGTTTACTTATGGATATGTTTAGAGATTCCTAAGGTGGAGTCAGATTTGGTCTCTACTGTATTTCTGGCTAATATGTACCAGAGCACTGTGCATACCACAATGACTCCCAGACAAGATAAAATTCTAAATTTGAATTCTATCAATTTTTATATAAACTATTCTTATCTACTTATTAATGCTTACAATCTGGTAGCTATTTTAAGGGGCAAAGTGGGAATAAGGTTTTTTGAGAAATAATTCCTTTTAAGGTACTAAAGATATTTTTTAAAATAGTATAATCAAACATTTATGTAAATACTTTCTCTCAAAAAATAGGTCCAAAAGACTCAGCCCAGATCAGCTCTGAAGTTATATCAAGAATTAAGTCTACTTCATGCCAATGAGCTGCTCCTCAGCAGGGGCTGGTTTTGCCATTTGAAGAATGACACTCACTCTGTTGTGTACACCAGAGAGCTGGATGGCATAGACAGAATCTTTATTGTGGTTCTGAATTTTGGACAAGCAACACTACTAAATCTACAGGAAATGATTTCAGGCCTTCCTGCGAGACTGAGAATAACATTAAGTACCAATTCTGACAAAGGCAGTGAAGTTGATACGAATGGCATTTTTCTGGAGAAGGGAGAAGGATTCATCCTTGAACACAAGACGAAGAATCTCCTTCATCGCCAGACAGCTTACAGAGACAAATGCTTTATTTCCAACCGAGCATGCTATTCCAGCGCATTCAACATATTGTACAGTTTGTGTTAGGCACGTCACGAAAGAGATGAAGATGCTGGAATTCTGCTACATAGTAAGCACTTGCACAAACTTCACGTTGGTGCAAACTTCATGAATGGTCATTAATTCTTAGTTTTGTAGCTTCAACGTAAATGTTTTGAAAGAATAATAAAATGTTAAAAAGAAAATTACCACTGTAGGAACTTGCAACTTGGGCCCCAAATTAATAGAAAACTAATGAATTTTAATGTGAAAATGTTATCTTATCCTCTACAATGCAGTCACAAAAATTGGAGTATGACTCACTTGTCACAGTGTAAAATGTTCACTACAAAGAGGCAAGACATGGACTTATAAACCATTCAAAAAAATCCCAGTAAAACAGACAAAACCACATTGTTCGGATTGAAAGGAAGGCCCAGAGTTCTACCATCAGCAGTCCTCCTCTGGCTCCCTACTCCGTGTCCTTCTGAGAAGCATGATTTAAAAACAATGTTCCTAGACTAACGGGCATGTGCACCAATGGAGAGGGCAGTAAATGAAAATGAGAGGTAGACTAAGCAAAACTTGGATATAAAAGCAAATTAGAAAAAAAAATTAATAACTTGAAAATCTTGCTTTAGCTAACAAAATTGGATGTGAGACTATGAAATACTTCAGCAAGTTTTCAAATCCCAGTTGAATATAGAGTTTCAGAATTTTAGGTACTTTTTAAGATCCTCGAAAACACTGGTGCTGTCAAGTCCAAGTTCCTCGTACAGGAATTTAATTTGGGCTGTAATCTAAAAGAAACACATTTTGAAAGTTAGATAAGAGGGCTTTCATGGTAAATTTAGTGTTTTAAGTCTTTGTTTATCCACTTTCAGCCACCCCTCAAGTCATCTAGTCATAGCAATAGTATTTTTATTTGGGACATAGGCAGAAAACTTCCAATAATTAAGATCGAATTGTGGGACTGGACCTGGTGGCTTAAACTCTCGCCAGGTGTGTGTGTGTGCATTCCCAAGATCCCAAGGGGAGAATGGAGAAGGGATTGCACGTGGCCATCCCCCCAGGGGCGTGATTTCTCGCTTTCTGTCTCTCTGTCCCTTTCCGTCTTTCTGGGGAGCACACAGCCTATAGCAAAAACTTCTCCCCCACCAAAAAAATAGAAAAAAACTCTCCCCCCCCAAAAAAAAAAAAAAAAAAAAAAGATCCAATTGCGTTCCTCAACAGAGCTCCCTTACCAAGTAGGAGAGAGAGCTCTTTCTCTTGAATGTCTTAGTGACCCTCCTAAGTCTCAGTCACAGACTGAGACATTTGTGAAGTAGCTGTCACAAACCCTGCTGTGACCATTAAAAACTTGAATACAATGGCTCTCTATTTGGGACATTTGTCAACTGTGAGGAGCCTGGTAACCTACCTTTTTGTGAGAATCCTCAATCACATGATTGCCTCCAGGCTGAATATCTAAAATAATATTGGGGGTCTGATAGCCTGAAAGAGTTAACACAGTAAACAATTAGAAGGTCTTTGGAAGACTGAGGGCCATTTCTCCCCTCTCCTTTTGAGTACTCTATTCAAATAAAAGTAGAGGAACAAAGGCAAAACCCACCATCACCACCCACAAAGAACTAGGAGGGGCTGGATGGCATAGACAGAATCTTTATTGTGGTTCTGAATTTTGGACAAGCAACACTACTAAATCTACAGGAAATGATTTCAGGCCTTCCTGCGAGACTGAGAATAACATTAAGTACCAATTCTGACAAAGGCAGTGAAGTTGATACGAATGGCATTTTTCTGGAGAAGGGAGAAGGATTCATCCTTGAACACAAGACGAAGAATCTCCTTCATCGCCAGACAGCTTACAGAGACAAATGCTTTATTTCCAACCGAGCATGCTATTCCAGCGCATTCAACATATTGTACAGTTTGTGTTAGGCACGTCACGAAAGAGATGAAGATGCTGGAATTCTGCTACATAGTAAGCACTTGCACAAACTTCACGTTGGTGCAAACTTCATGAATGGTCATTAATTCTTAGTTTTGTAGCTTCAACGTAAATGTTTTGAAAGAATAATAAAATGTTAAAAAGAAAATTACCACTGTAGGAACTTGCAACTTGGGCCCCAAATTAATAGAAAACTAATGAATTTTAATGTGAAAATGTTATCTTATCCTCTACAATGCAGTCACAAAAATTGGAGTATGACTCACTTGTCACAGTGTAAAATGTTCACTACAAAGAGGCAAGACATGGACTTATAAACCATTCAAAAAAATCCCAGTAAAACAGACAAAACCACATTGTTCGGATTGAAAGGAAGGCCCAGAGTTCTACCATCAGCAGTCCTCCTCTGGCTCCCTACTCCGTGTCCTTCTGAGAAGCATGATTTAAAAACAATGTTCCTAGACTAACGGGCATGTGCACCAATGGAGAGGGCAGTAAATGAAAATGAGAGGTAGACTAAGCAAAACTTGGATATAAAAGCAAATTAGAAAAAAAAATTAATAACTTGAAAATCTTGCTTTAGCTAACAAAATTGGATGTGAGACTATGAAATACTTCAGCAAGTTTTCAAATCCCAGTTGAATATAGAGTTTCAGAATTTTAGGTACTTTTTAAGATCCTCGAAAACACTGGTGCTGTCAAGTCCAAGTTCCTCGTACAGGAATTTAATTTGGGCTGTAATCTAAAAGAAACACATTTTGAAAGTTAGATAAGAGGGCTTTCATGGTAAATTTAGTGTTTTAAGTCTTTGTTTATCCACTTTCAGCCACCCCTCAAGTCATCTAGTCATAGCAATAGTATTTTTATTTGGGACATAGGCAGAAAACTTCCAATAATTAAGATCGAATTGTGGGACTGGACCTGGTGGCTTAAACTCTCGCCAGGTGTGTGTGTGTGCATTCCCAAGATCCCAAGGGGAGAATGGAGAAGGGATTGCACGTGGCCATCCCCCCAGGGGCGTGATTTCTCGCTTTCTGTCTCTCTGTCCCTTTCCGTCTTTCTGGGGAGCACACAGCCTATAGCAAAAACTTCTCCCCCACCAAAAAAAAAAAAAAAAAAAAGATCCAATTGCGTTCCTCAACAGAGCTCCCTTACCAAGTAGGAGAGAGAGCTCTTTCTCTTGAATGTCTTAGTGACCCTCCTAAGTCTCAGTCACAGACTGAGACATTTGTGAAGTAGCTGTCACAAACCCTGCTGTGACCATTAAAAACTTGAATACAATGGCTCTCTATTTGGGACATTTGTCAACTGTGAGGAGCCTGGTAACCTACCTTTTTGTGAGAATCCTCAATCACATGATTGCCTCCAGGCTGAATATCTAAAATAATATTGGGGGTCTGATAGCCTGAAAGAGTTAACACAGTAAACAATTAGAAGGTCTTTGGAAGACTGAGGGCCATTTCTCCCCTCTCCTTTTGAGTACTCTATTCAAATAAAAGTAGAGGAACAAAGGCAAAACCCACCATCACCACCCACAAAGAACTAGGAGGGGCAAAGAGCAGGAGACACATTTCTGAAATATGGGAAGCAGGGGAAGGCTGAAGGTGTAAGTGGCTGAGGAAGCTGAATGGGACAGACTGTGGTGTTACATGGAGAGAATGTGACCCAAAGGGAGTCCATCAGCCCTGTGGAATCTGAGTCTTGTGCCCTGGAAGCACCTACTACAGCAAGGGGTGGGAGAGGGCAATGGAGCTGCACACATGGAGACTGGCTTGTATGTGGGTCCCATCTAACCCTGAATCCAGAATGTCTTGGCATGGAGTTGCTAGGCAAAAGGGAAGAATTCTTATTTACTGAAATAAAAAAAAACATCTAAAGGAAGTTAAATAGGTAGTTTGGGCACTGAAACGGAACAGTAAAACCCTTAGAATATGTCTTTTAGAGATTCCCAAGAATAATAGCTTAATAAATATTGTGACATGAATGAATGACTGTATGACAGTATATCTCCAAGTTACCTTTTACATTTACATTCACTTTCTTTGTGTCCTGCCTACCTTATTTTAATACTGTCCTTTGAAAAAGAGGTGAGGTGAGACAGTTGTACTTACTTACATATACTTCAACTGGGTAATCAATATAGAAAAATACTTATTTGTCTTAAATCATGTGCAGATGATTTAATCCACAGCATGAAGTGTATCACTCTGAGCAATGTGTCGAAGACACTAGTTCATTTAGCCACGTTCCCTGGTTGCCAGCTCGTAGGTCTCCTACCTTCACCTGTGTCCTTAGCATGCTCTGAAATGGCTTCCCTGAGCTTCTCGGTATAGTTTACAATTCCTTTCAGAGGTACACGTTCATCGTTTTCATATGCTGTGATGTGAATTGAGGGATAATGCTAAAGGAAAACAATGTACAAAAAGTTTACATTATTCTTTATGGTCTCTTTATACCTTATAAATCATGAAAAATAATTACCTCCAATTTTTTTCTCCCTAAATACTAGACGTTTCTTCTCATTTGGACTCATTGAGAGAGCCTCAGTATTACAGAACTAGACTATGACTGACCTGGAATAGCCTTTTCTTGACTAAAGAGACTATGAACTTCCCTAACTTAGCAATAAAGCCACGATAGCTCTATATTACTCTATATTACTCTAGATTACTCTATATTATATTAAACAGAAACAAACATGTAGCCTGAGCAGACATGGTGCTGAAAAATGAGTACAACCACAGATATCTCTAAAGTATTACTAATTCCTGCTTCAGCTCAAGGAAGTATCCATTTGACGACCTTCTCTGATACTTCAGGATAGTAAGTGACTGTCATAACTTTCACTACCTGAGGTTTAATATTTTGATAGGGACAGTAACGTTTTATGTAGTTCTTGTGTTTTTCATCAGATGACGGGTTCCCCCATTCTTCTAATTCTTCTAATGTCAGAGGGAGTGTAGTATCCATCATGGTGTTGAGAACATCCAAAAAAGGTGCCTGAAAAGACAAGCCCAAGAAACTTCAACTCAGAAGCTGGTAAAACAAGTTTCAGAAAAATATTCTATTTTACATAAGCCAACACAGGAAAACATAGCTCAAGAAGTCACGTAGATTCCTAGGAGCCAGGCTAACTACTCAGTCTGTAACCAGGGCCTGTGATTTATAACTAGTTTTTAAAGTATCCAGGCTCCTTAAATAATATTTATATAACAAGAGAGGATTTATTTTCCAATTTTCCAATTTTCCAATTTTTATTTTTAGTTTGGTGCTTTTTATTCATAAAAGATATACATTTTACTATGTAAAAGTAATAGATGCTACTGCCTCACACCCACTAGAATGGCTATTACATTTAAAACAAACAAACAAACAAACAAACAAACAAAAACTCAGAAAATAGGAAGTGATGATGATCTAAGAAACTAGAACTCTCATGCACTGTTGGCTGAAATATAAAAGGGTGTAGCTGCTGTGGTAAACAGCATGATAGCTCCTCAAAAAATTAAACTTATAATTACTTTATAACCCAGGAATTCCACTCCTATGTATACACCCAAAAGAATTAAAAGCAGAAAGTGTTTGCACATCGATGTTTATTGAGGCACAATTCACAATTGCTAAGGTATGGAACCAACCCAAATGCTCATGAATAGATGAATGGATTGAAAAACTTTGGCACATATACTCTATGGAATACTATTCAGCAATAAACAACAAGACCGTGGCTTTTGACGGAAAGTGGAAGAATATGGAAGATTTACTGCTGAGTGAAGCAAGCCAGGCTATGAAGAAAAGACATTGTATGTCCCCACTTAATATATACTGAGTGTCCACACTCTATGACAGAAACTGATTGACAGAAGGATATAGAAACAGAGTAAATGGATGTGAATACCTGATATAGTATGTGTGAAAGACTAGAGTCTGAGGAAGGACATTTAAAAGGAAAATAGAGAGGCAAAGCATTAATGGGACAAAGAAATGTGGTATTATCTGTTGAAGATAATTTTATAGTTTCATTAACTAAACAAGGGAGAAATGTTCACAAGTAGGGATATTTACTTTGTAAGCTAAATAATGTGACTGAATGTATAAAAGAAAATGAAATAAAAGATACATAAAAAAAGAAGAGAAAATGGAGACCATAAAAAAAAGCAGTCTTGAAGAGATATCTATATATTCACATTCACAGTAGCATCTCCCACAATAGCCAAAAGGTGGAAGCAGCCCAAGTACCCATCAACTGATAAACAAATAAGCACGAATTTGTGGTATATACATACAATGGAATATTACTCAGCTTTCAAAAGGACTGATCTTCTGAAGTATTCTATAATATGGAGGGACCTCAAGGATATAATCTAAGTGAAATGAGCCAGTCACAAAGAGATAAATCCTACATGGTGCTGCTTATATGAGGTACCTAGAGTAGTAAAATTTGTAGTTTTCAGAGCTGGGGTATGAGCAGAATGGAAAATTCTTTAATGGGTACAGAGTTTCAATTCTGCAAGATGAAAATTGAGTTGTGGAGACCATGCAACACTGTGAACGCACTTAATACTGCTGAACTTGTACACTTAAACATGGTTAAGATGATAAATTTGATGTTATTTTTTCCACAATTAAGAATTTAAAAAAAATTCCCAACAATATATGAATAAACACTTCTTTAACAGATAGTCATTTTACATTAGAGGTAATAATAACCCAGTGTTAAAAATTTAATAATTAACTGAGTATAGTGAGCATCTGTAATTCTTATTGACTGTCTAGTATTTGAACTTCTTTTCAGCATTTAGAAAATCCCCAACCTGATCAGACAGAGCCTGCCTCTCACTGTAGATACACTAAATGCAAGAGAGTACCTTTCCCAGCTCTCCCTGAAGTTTGGGAGGAGCCACATGACTTGGGCCTCCCAATCAGACACCTGTCTTCCAAACTCTGAATGGTAAGTTGATGATCCAAAGAAGTAGCGATCTGGCAAAAGTGCCACAGCTATATATCCAGTTTCTAGAGCAGCACTGGCAGTGTGAGTGCTCTGTGTTCGGCAGTGGGGGTAGTGACAGTCTACTGGGCTCAATTCTATGGTTCCGGCTGTGAAGCCTCTAACAGTGGTCTCGAACATACTCTTACCCAATACCCTTTCCTACATCCCTTTCTTCTTAGAGATGGTTTTCAACTGTAATGAAGACCTTTGATTCATACATGAATACTTTATTTTTGGATATTTAGGTGGTGTACAACTTTTTACTGTAATAAGCAACCTGAGATAAACATCCTTATATATAAATTTCTGATTATTTCCTTCCTAATTTCCAAAGATCAAAATTGGTTGCATTTTCTTTATATTGTAAGTAATACTGCACAAATATTGACTTTGTGCATAGACTTCCCCTCCCTTCCATACTAAGTATTTCTATTGTTAAAAAAATAGATTTACATATGTAGGGCATTTACTTATACAACTTAACTTAGTACAAGCCCGCAGTGTATATACCCTTCAACCTCAAAAAGGAAAATATCTTACTCTATTCCATCCCAGTCATTACTTTCCAGAGTATCTAACCGGAAGTAGGAGAATGATGGAGGTGAGACCAACTGCTATAGTATAATTTTATCATTGAACATAAAGAAAAGATTAAAGAGCATTTCAGAACAAGCTATTTCCATTACAGTATAGGAAAACTACATCCAAAAGACCAGTAAGAATGGCATATCCAGACGGAGAGAGCCCTTAAATGCAGGACTGAAATGCTGGTGGGGAGGAGGTAGGAAATCTGACCAGGAGTCAAGGGCTAGTGCATTCAAGAATCACAGGAGGCGCCAATTGATTTCTTGGAACTGAGTCACAAACACTGTCTTTTCCCACTGTCTTTTCCCATTCTAAGTGTTCTTACAAGTGAAAAATGATCAGGAGGAACAGCCATTGACATCATTCAGAGAAAACTCTTAAAAACTGAGAAAGAACCTTGTCAGCGAGGAGCAAGTCAGTCAGAAGTTCTCTTAGAGCTATAATTCTGCGTTAGAACTGAAAAGCTCTGTCACATTCATAGACTAGGATAAAACTAATAGTTTTTCTTAGAGCAGCTTTGGGCTTTATGCCTCCCCCCCATTCTATAAATAGTAGACAGAGTGTACTCACCTCCAAAGTCACAGCTCTCAGGAGGTCTGGACTAGAATTGCACAATGCTCCCACAAGCACCCCTCCAGCACTGAAAGCAGTCAGGGCTGTTAAACTTGGCTGAGAAAAGCCTTGGCCATGAAGCGTCCTAATGCAAGCCTCTAAATCAGCAAGGCCATTGAGTTTTTTAGTTAGACGGCCATCTGCGTGCCACTGGAGGCCTACCTCACCACCACCTCTGAAATTAAAGGGCAGAAAGTTTCAGTGGGAAAAAACAAACAAACATTTGAATAATGTCACTGGATCAGCAAACTATACCTGGAGGTCTGTTTCTGTATGGCCCTAGAGTTAAGGATGGTTTTCACATTTTAAAGGTTTCAAGAAACCAATAAACAGCGAGAAGGAATATGCAACAGGGACTATATTTGGCCTGGAAAACTTAAAATGCTTACTATCTAGTTCTTTAGAGACAAAGTTTGCAAATCCCTGAGATAGACAATTAAATAATAACGTTTTACATGTCTGCCTACTATTTATCTAGGACTGTACTAAGTGCAGCCCCTAAAGTTAAAAAGAATAAGGGGCCAGCAGGTGGCATGGAGGTTAAGGCACATGGTTGACCACGGTTCCAGTTCTGGACCTGGGGGCTTAAAAATCATGCTGAGCACGTGTGTGTGTGTGTGTGTGTGTATGTGTCTCCAAAATCTTGAGAGGACAATGGAAGAGGGGCTGTGGTCTGACTAGCCCCCCACCCCCCGTGGGGGTGATTTCTCACTTTCCCCCTTCCCTCAGAAGGAGTACCACACTGAGGAATCTGGACTTTGTTCTATGATAGATTTTGAATGTGTCCAACATTTCTCTCTGGAGAGCACACATGTCCTATGACAGAAACCTAAATAAATAAATAGAAATATTCAAAGATCTACTACCCTGGAGAAGACTGCAATTTTGTGAGAAAAGGAAACAAAAAGTTACCAAGTAATGTGGCCACTGCTATAAAACAAGTGTATCTAATGTATCACAGGAGTAGAGGCTAGAATATCCATCTGTCAAGTTAGGGGTATATATACTAGCCAGGACCACGAGTGCTGAATGCTTAAGATACCTCTGCTGAGTTGTGATGAAAGGATATGAGTTTCCAGAAGGGTAAGGAAAGGGAAGACATCAGGACACAAGACATAGCATGTCATTTGAAAGGACATGATGCCACCACAGAGATAAATGACACCAGTAGGAGTACCACACGGAGGAATCTGGACTTTGTTCTACGGTAGAGTTTGAATGTGCCTCCCAACATTTATGTGTTGAAATGTGGTTGCATTATAAAAGTATTGAGAGGGTGGAAATTTAACCTGACTATAGGATTAAGAGGTGGGACCTCTGTAATGTGATTAGGATTAGATAGGGTCATCAGGGCAGTGCCCTCTACTCAAGGACTGCTGGGTTTAAAATGAGAAGAAATGAGACAGACACAGCCCTGGAGACACAGACATGTACACACTCACTCCTGCTGTGTCTTGCTATGTGATGCCTTGTGTCACCTTGGGACTCTGCAGAGTCCTCACCAATGACAAGATCCTCACCAGATGCAGTCCTTTGACCTTAGACCTACAAAACTGTGAGCTAAATAAACTATGCTTTATAAATTACTCAGTACAGTATTCAGTAGTTAGCAACAAAAACAGACGAAAACATTCTGGAAATAGGGAGGTGGAGAAGGATTTTGAGCAGAAACGAAATAATATATATACCTTAAACATAGCTAATATAAAATAGAAGTCACACTGGAAAAAAAGAGTCCACTTTAAGAGGCTATTTTAGGAAAAACTAAATTCAGGAAAATTAAATGCAAAAAACGTATCATGTAAGTATAGAGAATGGTGTATCTATTTTAAAATCCTAAAAACATCTATCATCTTTTGGTTTTGAGATCAACTGATCTGTTACTGGACCAAGTTCCACCAGTATAGGTTTAGCAATACATAAATCCAACAACATAGTGAGAAAATAAGCTTCCCTTCCCTGATAAATTGTCATCAGGATGTCTGATACAGTGTTCCAGCATTCATGTGCCAGGTCAAAGGTGATGACTCACCGGACATGGCAATATGCTAATATCCATCCATCGTCCACCAATACCCGCCTCTCAGGTCTGAAATTCATTTTTAAATCCATTCCGTAAGCACCATATACATGTACTAAGAGAGGTTTCTTCTGTAAGTCTTCAGAGTCCGTTTTATGGAAAACGGTCATGGGCACTAATTTCCCATCCTGGAAATGAAAAATAACTATGCATGTAAAGAAGTCTTTTTTTTTTTTTTTTAAAGAGGTTTCTGCCTTAGGGTGTATGTGCTTGCCAGAGAGAGAAAAAGAAAGATTGAGAAAGTGAGAAATCACCCCCCCACACACACACAGGGGATAGCCATGCTGCAGTCACTTTTCCCATATTTCCCTCCCAGATTTTGAGCATGCACCCAAACGTGCCTAGCATGATTTTCAAGCCTCCGGTCCTCCAGGACTTGAATTGCAGCCAGCCATTGGTCGTCCAGCGATGTAGCCATTATGCCATCTGCTGGACCCATAAAGAAGTCTTTTTTGTTTGTTTAAAAGAATTATTTTATTAAACTTTATTTATTTGAATTTGACCAGAGAGGGACCGAGTGATAGAGAGGGTAAGTGAGAAAGCAAGCTGCCAGGTCTGGCACTTGAATCACGGTTGGCCATGTGGGAGTCCAGTGCCCAGACTCTCTCAGCAGTGCAGATATGCCTGCAGTAAGGTATCGCAGCTTCCACTCAATTGCTTTCCTCTTCCCCTAACAGGTGAAGAATCCTCGGCTCTCCAAGAACTGTTCCTTCCATTTGGGATAAAGCAATTGCAACATTTTGGTACACTGACATAACTCTGTGTCTGTAAAACTAAACTAAACTTGAAAGGTGTATTTTGTTGACCACCCCACCCCCAAATCTGGAAGGTGCTACACTAAATGGCTAACAATGACTATTTTCAAGTGGTGCAACAAATTGGGATCGAGGAACAGCCATTTAAACTTTACGTATTCTTTATTTCTGCATTTATTCTAATAAGCATTTACTGTTTTTGTAGTATAAAAATATTAGTATTTTCTTAAAGATATTAAAAGAAAATTAATGACTAAAGAGAAAAACTCAAAAGGACAAGACATCTACATTACCGTTCATTCTTTGTCAGCACATGTAAAATTACCCAATGTATTACCGACTAAGGTATGAAAATTCAGCTATGGTTATTCGTTTCCTATTTGTGCTGATGTGTAAATGCTGTACATTGAGAATACCTGGAATATGGATATTTTAAATTTCCATTTCTACCTCTCACCTCTCTCCATTCCTCCCCAATCTTCCTTCTTTTATCCTATATTTTGGCCACATTATCCTCCTTTATATTTCTTGAACTGTATAATTTCTCTACAAATGCAAGGCTTCCACACAAAATGGAATCCCTTTTCTAGTTTACTCTTTTTAAAAAAAAAAAAAAAAAAGAATCAATTTAGTTTTATTTATTATTATTTTTAAAATTTGCTATAGAGGATGTGCACTCAACAGAGAGAGAGAGGAAAAGTGAGAAAGCAAACCACCATGTCCAGGACTCAAAATACAGTCATCCATATAGAAGTCCAGTGCCTTAATCACCATACTACTGCAGGCCACCATTCTAGCTTACTCTTAATCATCCTAAAGGCAGTACCTGCAACATAACTTCCTCAGAGAAGCCTTCCCTGATCTCTCCAGACTGGTGAAGATCCCCTTGTCAAATGTTTCCCCTGTACTCAGTACATTTTCCTTTGTAGCAGTCAGTACATCTGTACTTACTTCTTCAACATATATCATCTTCTCTGCTAGATTTAAGTTCCAAGAGGGTAGGGATTCTATTAGTCTTGTTTACTCTAAATCAGCTGCTTACCACCTTCACAGTTTTGCCATAACTGCATTTCAATTGGACTATTTAATATTTTCTTCAAATCTTCAAACAAAACTGCACGTAAAATCAATGACTTGACATGCTAGTTAAATATTCTAATCCATGTTAAAATAAATAGACATATTAAAGTATAAAAACAAAATCCAGTGCTGGCCCCATAGCCTAGTGGTTAAGGGAGCCAGCTCTCACGTGACTAATTCCAGTTTGAATCCTGACCCTAGTGACTTAAAAAACACGCTGGGCACATGTACATACATGCCCCAAATCCTGATAGGATGGAGAAATGGAGAAGAGACTGTGGTATGACTACGCACCATGGGGGGGTGGGGTGCTCTCACTCTCTGTCTTTCTCTCTCTGGAAAGTGCAGGTGTCCTCTGATGACAACACCACCATCAAAAAAATCCATCTTCTTTCTACGGTCTCTGGGAATTGTGTGTGGAGTAAGGAATCCATGCGAACGCAACTACAGCAACTGCAGAGTATTTGGTAAACAGTGCATGCTCAGTAATTGGAGTGGAAATGAAGATCAAAGACCTACCTTGCTTTTGGCTTCTAGACGTAAAACACGACTTGTCTTTGTGATTGGGTCTTCATGCCCAGTTTCCTCAAACAGTTTGCCCTCTGCAAACTTATATGTGTAATATTTTGGGGGACGTATTGGAGAGCAAAGCTGAAAGGGGCAGTTCTTTGGGTCAGAATTTGTATCCATTATGAATCCACAGGCCCAAGGAGGAAGCTAAAGAAACAAAACAATTACTTTTACTCTTTATCTAGATGCTATTATTACTTAAGTTTCTGAGTATGCTCCAAACAAGTATTTCAAGTAAACACAAACAAAACTACATTAATGCCCGGGAAAATGATAGGGAAGTGGTTTTCCATGATTCTAGATTTACACGATATTGTCTTCAACATACAAGTTTATTTTGGGGTATAAACTTGGGCAATCAAATAGAAAATGGTTCAGAGCAAATCAATAGTAATTCTGGAACCCAGCGACATCTCCATGATCTCTGGTCTCACAGAATGTGAATTCCCTCACATGTGTGCGTTTTGCATAATTTACTCACCAGTCCTTACTCTGCTGCCTGGACAGCCACGGTGATGACAGTTATTATTCTAGGACAACAAACGGGCTCAGCAGCACTAAAGCATTCACAATTTGTTTCTAACTTTACCTCCTGGACTAACCATTGTGCAGAACAAAACCTTCCCTGGCATATCTGAGTCTGAAAGACTCATGGCTATTATGCTTCAGATTCTTAACTTTAAGAAAAAAGGAAAGGAATCAAAATTTATTCTCTTACAGCAGCAGGGTCCAGTTTCAAGCCTTGTACTAACATCCCTCTTACACCTTTTAAGAACTCTGGTAAGCAGGTTGACAGAGTGTGAGAAATGGTACTGAGAGTCAGAACATTAAAAGAAAATTGCCTTTCTTTTCCTGAGTAATTGTAGAAAGAGCAAATTCCTTAGAAAATCAGGGGCTTGGCACAGCAACATCACTGGTGGGCACTACTGAAAAAAGGGGACCGTGTGCCAGACAGTGCACATTTAAACTGCACAACCACAGCCAAGAGTTTACATTTACTGAGCACATTCCTTCTACTTAATCCAAATCATCTATTTTTGTAAAACACTAATAAGGACACAAGAGTTCCTGATTTATTCTTCTTAGATTACGGATTACTTACAATTTGCCTATTTAAGTGTAAACCATGACTAGAGAGAAAAATACCAACACGAAAGTTGAAAAACCTGTTAGTAGAACTGCCAGTGGGCAAACTGAAACGTGAGCAGACAGAAGAGCAGCTTTGCTGCAAATCCTATAACCAGAGCTCAGAGGTGCCCCGGCCCCTAGAAGCACAAGGTCTTCTGTCCTTTGCTGTTGAGACAGTAGAACAGTTTCCATGTGCCTCATGCAGTAAGTTGTCTTAGTAAAGCTCAGTGATTCTAAAAATCCAAAAATCTTTTGGGTGCATTTATAAAACAAATAGGACCAAGGTTAAAGTTTTAATCATAGCAAACTGTTTCAAGGCTATGGACTCTTAAAAGTTTGTCCAGTTGATGCAGAAATAAGTAGCTACCTCAAAGATACCTTAAGCCACATTTCCTATGGAGGAAAGGCTGCTGTATATTTTTGTCTGTTACGGACAGACACACTCGAGAATAAGCTGAGAATAAGCTGGTGATATGCAGACATTCCTTTGATGCTTGACACAAGCAAGTTCAGCTTTAGCATTCTACCAGCAAACTACTGTCATTTCATTGAAAGAATGATTAAGACACAACACGCTGAAAGAAAGCAGGCCTGGGTATCCTATCTCCTCCAAGTAAAATTAATGTTAGCATATGGCAAAAATATTCCCAATTTTCTTAAATTTAGTATCATAACCAGTAAGATACAATAACTTTGTGAAAATGCCCCTAGAAATACTGACAACTAAAAATAGGCAAATATATGAAGAATTTTTTATTTATATCGCTGAGATTGAATTTAAGAAGTTCTTTTAGACAAGTGGCTAGTAAGCAGAGATGTTACATTTAGAAATACTTTAAAATGCACTCAAGGTCTAGTTGAAGATTTTGCTTTTTTCTGTACGGCATTGTTTACGGATATCAGTCTGCTTTGTCTAGGTTCATGAAAACGTCCTGATCTATAAAATTATTTGTAAGTAGAACCTCTCATATACTGGGTTGTCAGAAAAGTCATGACATATTTTTTCTATGCAAAAATGGCATTCCATTCCATTTGATGATGACCTAGAACATGATGTAAGGCATAATGGGTACTCTAGTTTGGAAGGTGAAGAAATGAAGAGACAGAGCATATAGAATAAATTAAAGACATGGTGTTTGTTCTAATGGAATTTAAAACCACGGAAACTGAGATGTATCTTTAAAATAAGAATACTTAAAAGAAAGATAAAAGGTCAGTATTTATTTAGAAGTCAAATCTTATAGCAGAGTAACATTTAGATGACATTCCTAATTTCTTTTTTTTTTTTTGGAGGTTTTTCACTATAGGGCGTGTGTGCTCGCCAGAGAGAGAGAGAGAGAGAGACAGAAAGCGAGAAATCACCCCCCAGGGGGGATGGTCACGCCGCAATCCCTTCTCCTCCATTCTCCTCTCGGGATCTTGGGCACGCACGCACACGCTCCCGGCTGAGTTTTAAGCCACTGGGTCTGGGACGTGAACCGCGGTCTACTACATGGGAGTCCAGCGACATAGCCATTACGCTAACTGCTGGTTCCCCCTAATTTCTTTTTTTAAGAGGTTTTTGCTATAAGGCATGTACGCTCGCCAGAAAGAGAGAGACAGAGAGACAGAAAGTGAGAAATCACCCTCCAGGGGGGATGGCCACGCTGCAATCCCTTCTCCTCCATTCTCCTCTCAGGATTTTGGGCATGCATCTAAGCCACCAGGTCCAGGATTTGAACCATGGTCGACTACATGGTAGTCCAGTGACATAGCCATTACGCCAACTGCTGGTCCCTGACATTCCTAATTTCTACAACACAGAATTTTGATGTAATAAATGTACTGCTAGAAATTAATAATCTCTCCCATCCTTATTCATATAGACTGCAATAAGAATAGACACTCTGCCAGCTTCCCACTCGAAGATGTATGAATTTGGCATCAATTAGCAAGTGGAAAGAAATGCTTTGAATCCAGCAGATAAAGGTAGTAAGAAACCCTTAAAAGCCAATCACCATTTTTGTTATAGGACTCCTATATTACCTTCTAAGAGACTAGACATGATATCTGACAGTATAATTTTAGGGAGAAGCTGGGAAAATTCTGTTGGTTAGGCCCTCCTTATTTTATGTTTATATCAGTGCAACAATCTTGAACCTAGTCTCGCTAGCTCTTATCTCTTTTTACCTCATTCTGCCCTGTATGGCTGCCAGATAATCTCATGAAGTACAGCTCTACTCCTTAACCTATTCCCCTACTCAAAAACGTCACATGTTCTTTTCTTCATGATTTATGCACGAGTTTCTGATAATGACAGTTAAAAAACATCAAATCATAGCTTCATCCCCCCAAATGTATTTTGCTTCAATAAAATAAAAATATCCATAGTTCTCTGAATATTTTTTGATCTTCTCCAGCTTAGAGCTTCATTTTGACAGCTTTTTCTTCCTAGAAGACCACACACCCCTTCCCACCTATTCAAATCCTATCTGCCCTTTTTGGCTGATCTACAATTCAGCTTATTCTACAAAAGCTTTCCTGAGTCCACCTCTTCTCCTTGAAGCTATGTTTTTGATAACATTTATTTAAACTCACCTTAAACTCTGTGTGTTAGTCTAATTTCAAGACTGTATCCTCTTTTTTTGGAGAGGTTTTTGCTACAGGGCGCGTGCGCTTGCCAGAAAGACAGAGAGAGATAGAGAGACAGAAAGCAAGAAATCACCCCCCAGGGGGGATGGCCACACCGCAATCCCTTCTCCTCCATTCTCCTCTTGGGATCTTGGGCACACATGCACACGCACCTGGCGTAAGTCTAAGCCACCGGGTCCGGGACTCAAACCGCGGTGGACTACATGGGAGTCCAGTGACATAGCCATTACGCTAACTGCTGGTCCCAGAACTGTATCCTCTTTATGACCAGATATTTTATATACTATCCTTCCATTTCATAATGCTCAATACAGCATTTTGCATAGATACATTCGATAAAGAGGCTAGTGAATTGACTTGAGTTGGTCAATTGACTTAGTAACTCCACGTGAAGCAAAATGGAACCTTTTCTCTTTCCTTTGATGGCTGCTACCTTAACTCAAATGTTAATTCTTTAAAACAAAGTGATATGGTTGTCATTCACCAATCTCAGCAAGTTCACCTGTGGAGGCAGATCATCTTTCCTGGAAACAACAGGCATTATCAATGATTGGGTCATTTAAAAAGTCATGCAGGTTTTCTTATGCAAAAATGTATCATGACTTTTCCAATGACCCAATAGTTAGCCTGTCAGGCAGAAATGCCACCATCACCCCTCTGTGCTGCTGTGGAGACTACTGCCACCCCCATAGTGAAAGAAACCAAAGTTCAATGTCCTCCCTCTGCCCTAGAGGAGGGGAAAACTGGCAAAGAGAAGATGATATAGACACAGGCATACAGTGACAGAAATTGTGGGCACAACTACTGTCCCTGCTGGGAATGGAGGTGGGGGGGCAGTGTCAGTGGCGAGGCACAAGGTGCCAACAGGGCTAGAGTTAATGCTGTATCTAAAAGGTGCAGAGAGATTGGATATACAGAGATCTCTAACAGAAATATAATGGCACTTAATTCCACTTCTGAAGTCCATGCTGTAATACCAGTAAAACTGCATTAAAAACCTCCTAAACCTAATAGAGCAACTATGCGAAATTCTAATTAAGTTCCTTTTAAGAAAAAGTGCACTGTTGGGGACCAGCAGATGGTGTAATGGTTATGTTGCCGGACTCTGACATAGTCGGTCAGGGTGAGTCCTGGACCTGGCAGCTTGAAATTCACGCCAGGCACACGTGCATGCATGCTCAAAATCCCGAGAGGAGAATGGAAGAGAAGGGACTGAGGTGTGGCCATCCCCCCTGGGGGGGGGGTGATTTCTCACTTTTTGTTTCTCTGTCTCTCTGTCTTTCTGGCAAGGGCCCATGTCCTATAGCAAAAATCTCTCTTAAAACACACACAAAAAAGTACATGTTATAATTTAAAAACAAAAGTTAAGCCAATCGGTATGTAAATTTTAACTAGTCACTATAGTCTTTTGAAAATTAAACATACCTTTAGAGACCGAACTGAATCATCAACCAGACCAATCACATTAACATAAAGTAGGTTGCTGTGCTTCAGGAATAGAACACAATGATCCTTGAACATGTCAAAGTCTACAACTTTGGTATTTCTCTTCATTGTGAAAAATAAATCCCAGTTCATAATAGCAGGGGTATCAGCGGCTGTTCTCATTAGCTGTGTGGAACAAAGGGGGAAGGGATTTAGGTGACAAAACATAAAGACTACTGCATCTGGAGATAAAAACACTGGGAACTAGACCATACTATTCATTATTATTTTATGATCACCACCATGGGAATGGGGCCAAGCTAGTATGTTAGGTGGTGAGACCCAGTAATTAGCTGATAGTCAGCTAATCTTTCAGACACAATTAATATATGCAGAGGTATTAGGTCTGAAGGAAGAGAAATGGGAGCATTGATTAACTCTTTGAGTTAGAAATACTATTGCTGAACGTGTGACACTTCTTAACAAATCGAATGGGGACAAGATGTATCCAGGATTACCTTGAATTCTGTTGGCTCTCCAACATTAGTGAGAATGTACAATTCATCATCTCTGTGTTCAACATAGTAAAGAACCCCAGGTATTCGCTTTTGAATAAGTACTGGTGGGTCCCAAGGGCTCAGGCCGTCTATCAACCACACTTCAGAAGTAGTCTTGTTCATAATATTTATGGTGAGGAAACGACTGTCTTTTGTAAGGTAAAGGAAAATAAAATAGCTAGAGAGAGTAAGAGAAAGAAACATGAGCTTGCAGTGAATTTCAACCAAATGCTACCCTATTAAGGACTATATCTCTGAGCTGGTCAATATGCATATTAATTTATAATTTTTTTTGTTTCTTTTTGAGAGGTTTTTGCTATAGGGCACGTACACTCGCCAGAAAGACAGAGACAGAGAGACAGAAAGTGAGAAATCATCTCTGGGGGGAGATGGCCATGCAACAATCCCCTCTCCTCCATTCTCCTCTTGGGATCTTGGGCACACACGCACATGTGTGCAGTGTAAGTTTAAGCCATCAGGCCTAGGACTCAAACCACAGTCGACTACATAGGAGTCCAGCGACATAGCCATTATGCCAACTGTTGATCTCAGTATGCATATTAATTTATAATGCAGCCAGGAAATAATTATTTCTTAGAGAATATTGCTTAGAAATTTAAATTTATTGAGAAGACTCCTTCCTGGCTCCCGAGAACTAGTGATTTCAGGGAAAAAAGAGAAATGAAGATTTTTTACTGATAATTCAGCCTCCAGCCCGCAAACTCAAGTGGTAGGGAGCCCCTCTAGCCTTTTCTCTGTCTCTGTCCTCTCATTTTTTTTTTTTTTTGCAAATTTTCCTTTTTTAAAAAAATTTTAAGGTACAGTATTCTCTTGGCTTTCAGCCCTGCCTTTATCTTGCTAGTAATCAATCCCCTTTCTCCCTCCCACCCAGGAGAGGCAAGGGGCAGGCTTTCAGAAGACTACTCCATGGCTCCTGAGAACTAGTAAGTTTTATTTTTTGCCTTAAAAAAAAAAGTAAGTTTTTTTTCTTCCTTTTTCTGTTTCTTTGTTTTTCTTTTCTCTCTTTCTGCTTCCTTTCCTTTTTCTTTTATCTCATCACTCTGCTCCTCAATCTCCATTCTCTGTGTTTCTAGATGGATCTAAAGGAACCATAGCCAAAGATCCAAATACTATTAGGGTTAACATATTCCTCAATATCCACTGAATCTGCTGCACAAAGGGATAAAAATGGAACGGCAAAGAGATATCAGATCACCTCCTTCTGCATGCTCCTGAACTCTCAGATTGAACTTCAATAATTAGGAAGAAACACACCGCCCATCAGATGTCTAGAAATCACCACAGGGCCACAAGAAACATGAGAAAGCAAGAAAATACTTCTTCTCCAAGGGAAAAGAATATCCTCTTCATCCACAGACAGTTCAATGGAAATCATGGAAATGTCTGATAAAGAATTAGAATATTCATAATGGCAAAGCTAACAGAGATGGAAGAGAAGAGAGACAATGAACTGTGGAAGAGGCAGAAGGGGCAGACAAGTTCCAGGAGGTGAGGAAATTCTTGCAAGATCTAAAAGGAATTATACACTTTAAAAAAGAATCAAATGGACCTGTCAGAGATGAAGGCTATAATATAGGAAGTCAAAATCTCCCTTGAAAGTATTAAAAGCAGATTAGATCATATAGAAAATAGAATCTCAGATGTAGAAGAAAAAATTGCTGGCCTAGAAAAATCCACCACAAAGACTGAGAAGATTGCCCAAAAAAATGAGAATAGTATACGAGAAATACTGGATACCATCAAATGCCCAAACATCCAGATAATTGGTATCACAGAAGGCGAAGAGACTCATAAAGGCATTGATAATCTATTCCATGAAATCCTGCAAAAAAACTTTCCAAACCTAGAGAAGCACTCAAAGATCCAGTCCCAAGAAATACAAAGGACCCCAAATAGAATCAACCCAAGAAGATCTTCTCCAAGACACATTATAGCCAAATTGACCAAAACCACAGACAAAGACAAGATACTAAGATTGGCAAGAGAGAAACAGTAAATTACCTACACAGAGCATCCGATCAGGCCAATAGCGGACCTCTCAGCAGAAACAATGTGAGCAAGGAAAGAATGAGAAAATATATTCAAAATGTTATGGGAAAAGCAATTTCAACCAAGAATACTGTACCTGGCAAGATTATCCTTTGTATGGGAAGAAAAGACAAGAACATTCTCAGATAAACAAAACCTGAAGGAATTTACCAACACCAGATCTCCAAGAAGTTCTCAAGGGTGTGCTATACCAGGAAAATTAAATGCAGCCACACAGAAATGAAAGTTCAAAAACTAAGAAAATGGCCAACTTAATCGTAGGGACAAGTCTGGAGTTGAATATTATATCCCAGAATTGAACTAGGAAGATTGAACTACAACAGAAGGTAAGTACATGAGACTGAATTGGTGAAATAGCATTTTATGCCTTTTGACTTAAAACATTGTTGATTTTCTTCTAGGCTTTGTTTTCCAGTTTTAAGAATTTTTGTCTTGTCTTGAGCTGTTGATAGGTTCATGTACCTATTTGAACAGAATCCTAATCTGTTTCCTGGCTTTAAGTTTTAAGTAAAGTTCCTTAGTATTTCTTTGATTTATTAAAGTTAAAACTGCTTTTCTTGGGAAAAAAAATTCTTTTCTAAAAAAAATTTAAATTTACTTTTCTTATTTCCCCCAGAGGTAATTACAATTATTTTCAATTTTTTTTAATAAATATTTTTCAAGCACACAGAAAAGGTGAAAGAACTATAAAGTGGATACCCATATATTCACCATCTGCGTTCTATCACTGCTAACAATTTGCTGTTTCCTTTATCATGTATCTGTTCATCCACTAATCCACCAAGGTAAACCACAGATATCACCTCTCATTTTATCGCACTAAGGAATTATAAGGCTTTTTGCTGAGGAGAGGAAATGAACTTTCTCCAGGAGGTATGAAATAGTACAGAAAGAAAAGAATGCATAGGACACATGTTCTTTCTCTGTATGCACCTTGGGTTTCTTTTTTCCCCCTTTTATCCTACTTTATACAACAAAATAGAATGACAAGAAGATAAACCCTCCTAGTAATATCATTAACCTGACTTTTTTTTTTTTTTTTTAATTAACAACCATTGGCTGGTGTAGACATTAAGGTGCTGGATCCCACATGACTGACTACAAAGTTTGAGTCTTTGACCCAGTGGCTTGAAAAACTCGCTAGGTGCATGCCAAAAATCTTGAAAGGAGAAATGGAGGAGAAGGGATTGCAGCATGACTATCTCCCATGGGAGATGCCGTCTTTCTCTTTCTCTCTCCCTGCAGTGAGCATATATACCCTCTAGCAAAAAAATTTTTAAGAGGTTTAATTAACTACTCCTCTTTGTGCATCACAGTCCTGACAGAATGACAGCTAACTCAGCATTTGCAGTCTAATGATGTTATTTGGGCATACTTTGAAATTCGAATATAATCAGACTCCAACTTTGAACACAAACAACTAATAAAAGAATATGATAGTCTTATGTCTGATTCCAATCAAAAACAACATTTTAAGTCAATCAACGTCAAAACTTTAAGTAACTGGAGAAACATTCTGGAAAAATAGACTTAACTGTATCATTCTAGTACCTCGGGTCTTTTTCTGTATAAAAACGTTCATTACGTTTGTTTTCACCAAAAGTGGCTCGATACACATCGTGACAGCGTAGATTCCTCTGGAAGGTGTAGAATAAAACATCTTCCTCTTCTTCATCCTTTACCCATTCTGAAAGAAAATAATTTAAGAGTTTTACCTACATGCAGTTAAAAAAAAAAAAAGATATAGCACATTCTTTTATTTTATTTTATTTTTTTGCTATAGGGCATGTGTGCTCGCCTGAGAAAGACAGAGGCAGAGAGAAAGGAAAAGTGAGAAATCACCCCCACGGTGGATGGCCACACCACAATCGCTTCTTTATTCTCTTCTCAGGCTCTGGGCATGCATGCACATGCACCTGGTGTGTTTTTCAAACCACTAGGTCTGGAACTTGAACTGTAAAGTCAGCAATGTAGGATCTAGTTGCTTTAACTTCCATGCCACTGTTATTTTGAGTGTAAAAGAGAAGAGATGTGTAAGTTTATCCCTGGAAATCTAAATAACATTACTTTTGATTGTTTCTAACCTGTGTTACATACAAGCCAGAGAGCTCTCCAGAAAATAAAACATTTCTGCATCAGTTCCAAATTTTCAAGTAGTTCTTAATTTCAGGATACTTAAGTTTCTTTTCTTTTCTCTCTCTCTCTCTTTTTTTTTAAAGAATTATTTATTTTATTTATCATTATTATTATTTTTAATTTGCTACAGGGCACGTGAGAGAGAGAGAGAGATAGAGATAGAGAGAGAGAAAGCAAGCCACCAAGTCTGGGACTCTAACCACAGTTGGCCATGTGGAAGTCCAGTGCCCTAACCACCATGCCCCCTGCTGGCTCAATATTTAGAAAGGATGTTGGTGAAGTCACATTTCTTAGGAAATGAGTTATGTTTAAGTGTATAACTTGCAACTTTAAGTCTTAAGAAATATTGGTTCACTTTCCCTCATGACTAAATCTTCTCTGTCTGCTCTTAAGTCACAGATAAAGTACTAAGTACATTTTAATGCTGGTTCTTATTTCACCAGAAGCTGCCAGTGAAAGTTGGCACACAATTATATCATGACTTCCACCTGGCTGATTGTGATTTTACGTCATCACTGTACAGTATGTATACTGATTTTAGAGGTTAAAATGTACATTTTAGAATCCATTGCATAGGGCATAATTTCAAGTCATTGCATAAGAATATAAACAATAGGGAGAATATAGTAGAAAATGGAAAGGGAGAATAAAGTATGAACATATGTACCATTCGATGAAAAATGATAAAATATAAAATTGATTCTGTTATTTAAAAAGTCACAGCTTCCACCAATGAATAAATTAATTCAACAAACATCCCAAAGTTCCTCAATAGTGACTCTAGGCAATTCACTATAATAACTCTCTTAAGATAACATGGAATTTTAAAAACATATCTAAACTTAAAATTGAATAAAATATTAAGGTATACTTAATGTGAGAAAACTTATTCTAAATAAAAGAATTACTGATATATCAAAATGTACTGTATAACTTGGACTTTAATTATAACTATTTCACATGGGTTAAAGAACTGCAAAAGTGTGGACAGTTTTCTTATTGTTGCCTTTAAACTCAGAAGACCATTTTGGCTGATAGCTTACCAAAACTAGACACATTTGGGAAAGAAGCTTCCATTACAGGCTGATCGTTGAGCTTCACAATTATACAGGTAGATGCTTCAGAATCCTCAGTTCGTATCTTGGCAGCCACATATTTTTCATCTGGAGCAACTCTGATACAATCAATGAAAGGCTGGTCTAATTTAAGTTCCTCCAGATTGAATAAAACTTCATAATTATCACTGTCTGCTGCATAAAGAAACATAAAAGATAACTCTCTCATATGTACTTAAAATTTTTAGTAATGGTACTTCAGTGATATAAATTAGCATTACCCTTATAGAAGAGGCCACATTCTGGCTTCCTTCAACAATGGTGGTGGCTTGACTTACATGTACAAAAACTGGTATCAGTTATTCAATATTATCCTGCCCTAGTCAAAGCTATTGTATGCAACAACTTATGAGATATTGATAAGAGTGACAGCTTATATACTGATAGGCCATAAAGAACCTAGAAAGTATGAGAATATAAATGACATTGACTAATACACGTAAAGTGCCTAACATAGAACCTGAGACATAGTAGATCCTCAAAAAATGCCAGATCCCAGTTCATTTTACATGCCAAAGCTACACTTTTGGGGTAGCTATTAACTATATCTAAAGCAAGTCCAAATATTAAAAACTAGTCATCAAAAACAACTCAGAAATAATCTTTTTTTCTTTTTTCTTTCTTTCTTTTTTTTTTTTTTTGAGAGATTTTTGCTATAGGGCGCGTGCGCTTGCCAGAAAGACAGAGAGAGACAGAGAGATAGAAAGTGAGAAATCACCCCCCAGGGGGAATGGCCATGCTGTAATCCCTTCTCTTCCATTCTCCTTTTGGGATCTTGGGCACACACGCACATGTGCCCAGCGTGAGTTTAAGCTTCCGGGTCCAGGAATTGAACCGTGGTTGACTACATGGGAGTCCAGTGACATAGCCATTAGGCTGACTGCTGGTCTCACTCAGAAATAATCTTAAAGAAATCTTTTCTATACCTTTGACAACAAATTTCCTATAAAAATGTGAAATCTGCATATTAAAAGGAAAATTTTTTACCTTCTTCATCTTTGGAACGAACCAAGCAGCAACCTTCTTGATAATAAACAAAACCACCATGCTTAATCTAACGGTGAAAAGAAACAAATGGTTTATTTAATAATAATAAATGAATCTTTTATTGTCTCTTTTTTAAAAATACTTATGTATTTATTTGTTGTGATTTTCATGCCGCCAGGTCTAGGACTTGAAACATAGTGGGCCATGTGGGAATCCAGTGCCTTAACTACCATGTCACCTGCTGGCCCCATTGGTCTGACTTTTTAAGATGAAGTAACGAGACCTGCTGACTTGCTGAAGTATACAGATGAACACATAAATACAAAACGGACCACTTTTGAGAGATTTTTGCTATAGGGAGCGTGCGCTTGCCAGAGACACAGAAAGTGAGAAATCACTCCCCCTCCCACCCCATGGGAATGGCCATATTGCAATCCCTTCTTCCCCATTCTCCTCTTGGGATTTAAGGCACGAACATACATGTGCCCAGTATGAGTTTTATGCTGCCGGGTCCAGGACCTGAACTGTGGTCAGCTACATGAGAGTCCAGCAACATAACCATTTCACCATGTGCTGGCCCCCAAAATGGACCACTTTTTACAACACAGTGAGTACAATATGGTTTTCATATGTTTACAGTCACTGGAGGGGTTTATAATACAGTAGAAAAAAGGCAATAAAGAAAAGACGTAATGAGTTCTATGTCACTTTGCATAGCTGTACAAACCACTTTAGCTCTATCTCAGGAACATCTGATATCTGTACAGGGATTAAGTGGCATTTTAAAGATAATCTAAAATGACATAGATGAGGAAACAGTGTTTCAGACTAGCCTGAAAATCCAGTCAGTAACTTTGAGTTTTTCATTTAAAATATACTATTACTACCAACTGTGCATAGTCTTGACATTATACCAAGTATCCTACCCTCTGTGGGGTGACAAAACAGACACAATGGAGTTTGAGAGAATAAATATTGCCATAAACAATGCTTTTGTCCAATGCCTATATATTAAAGGCAATTGATTGACTGATAGGTAGCTTATGACACATTTATTATCTGCAAGTTTGTGGCATGATTTTAATCTGGAATTCCTGATTTTTAATTTTTATTATATATATATTTTATATATATTTTTATTATATATATTTTTATTTATTAGATTGCAGGGAAAGTCATGATGGTTTTTTTTTTTTTTTTAATTTTAAATTGTTTTTGGAGAGGTTTTTACTATAGGGCACGTGTGCTCGCCAGAAAGACAGAGAGAGACAGAGAGACAGAAAGCAAGAAATCACTCCCCAGGGGGATGGTCACGCCGCAATCCCTTCTCTTCCATTCTCTTCTCAGGACCCTGGGCACACATGCACAGGCACCTGGCGTGAGTTTAAGCTGCTGGTTCCGTCTGGGCTTGAACAGCAGTTGACTACATGGGAGTCCAGTGACACGGCCATTATGCCAACTGCTGGTCCCTCATGATGTATTTTTATATGCAAAAGCACATCATGACTTTCTCAACAACCTAATATAATCTGTGGTTCTGCTTTCCAATCCTATTGAAAACTTATTATTATTACTTTTTTAGGTTTTTGCCATAAGTCATGCACACTTGCTGAAGAGAGACCAGAGACAGAGAGGAAGAGTGAGAAACCACCCCCTAGGGGAAATGGCCATGCCATAATCCCTTCTTCTCCATTTTCCTCTTGGGATTTTGGGCATGCACACATGTGCAAATGGCATGAGTGCATCCAGCCAAACTAGAGTTGGTCATGTAGGAGTCCAGCACCTTAGCCACCACACCATCTGTTGGCCCTGAAAAAATGTTAATATGTATGCTCAATCTATTTCAGAAATATTAGATATTTATGACTGTAGTATTCATAACATGATATAATACTTGGCTTTCATGGTATTACACTACTTAAAGTGAACTTCTTTTTATTAAAAAAATGTAGACAGAGCAATCAAATACTTTTTTTAAAAAGGATTTTGCTATAGGGCATGTGTGCTCACCAGAGAGGAACAGAGAGAGACGGTGAGAGGAAAAGTGAGACATCACCCCAGAGGGATGGCCATACCACAGTCCCTTCTCTTCTACTTTCTTCCTGGGATATTGGGCACTCACTCATGCACGTGTACATGGTGTAATTTTCAAGCCACCAGGTCCAGGACTCAAATTGTGGTAGCCATGTGGGAGTACAACACCTTATCCCCAATGCCATTTACTGGCCCCCTCAAATATTTTTGAAATGATAAAAATATATGAATTAGTTACATTTGAACTTCTCCTAGGAATCTTTCTTAAAGTCAGAACTGTTTTGGAGACCAGCAGATGGCTTAGCAGTTAAGTTGCTAGACTCCTATGTAGTTGATTGCAGTTTGAGTCCCAGACCTGGCTGGTTAAAACTCACATTGGGTGTGTGAGCATGTGTGTCCAAAATCCCGAGAGAACAGAGGAGAAGGGATTGCAGTACGGCCATCCCCCCTGGGGATGCAGTCTGTCTCTCTGTTGAGCACATGTATTCTACAGCAAAAATCTCTCTTAAAAAAAAGAAAAATCAGAACTGTTTTTTCTCTAAAACCAGAATTATGCTTGGAAATTCATTTTAAGTTTTGATCTTTAAATTTAAGGATTACACTCTGCTTATTTATAGCTCTTTAAATATGTATTTATTCTTAATTTACCAGAGAGTATGTGTGCTTGTCAGAGAATGAGGGAGAAGGAGAACACATCCCCTAATGAGGTGTGTTTACTCTGTAAACTTCTCTTCCATTTCTCAATCCCTTTTGGATTCTGGGCACACATGACTGGAGTATTTTGCAATCTGCTGGGTCCAGGATTCGAACTGTACAGTTGGCCATGTGAGATCCAGCTCCCTTAAACACCATACCACAGGCTGGCCCTTTCAGCATTTTTTTTTCTTTTATTTATTATTATCATAATCTTGTTTATATTACATTGAATCATATATAACTTTACAGTGCCTTTCAGCATATTCTGAAGGCTAAAACAGTACAATTTTCAAGTGGGATCATGTCCATAAATCACAGAGCATCTTATTTGCACATTAATAATATCCAATTAAAAACAAAAAGGATATAAGGTATCTTACTTCTGCGTTGATGATTTCATATTCTTCTTGTGGCTGTGTTTCCAATTTTGTTCTTACTTTTTCAAATGCATCCATGTTTTCTGAAAAGGATTTTTTGTTTTCTTGTTTAACAGGCAGAAGGTCCTGGAAAAAGTTATAATGGTATGATCAAAATACTTCAAACTAGAGAAAAAAATCCTTTGCTTTTTACAGGTAATTCTTTTTTCCTTCTCAAGAATGTGAGGCCTATAACTATAGAGTAATATGTGTTTCACTGACCTTTAATATTCTTTCTTAAGCTCACCAATACAACAATCTCTTGCTTTTCATTAAAAAAATAAAAACAAAGAAGAGTAAACAGTTGATGGTTATACTGTTAAAGAGATAAGTTCTTAAGATACAGAAGTATTAAGATGCTCTAGAGAATGTTCAGAAATACTATGGGAAAGATTTATACTCTGGGGCCAGCAGGTAGCATGGTGGTTAAGGGCACTGGATTCCCAAATGGCTGACTGTGGTTTGACTCCTGGACCTGGCAGCTTGCTCTCTCACTTTTCCTCTCTCTCTCTCTCTCGTGCACGTGCGCATGTGCATGCACATCCTGTCTCTCTCTGGTCAAATTTAAATACATAAATAAAGTTAAATAAAACAATTCTTTTTTTTTTTTGAGAGGTTTTTGCTATAGGGCACATGCACTCGCCATAGAGAGAGAGGCAGAGAGACAAAAAGCAAGAAATCACCCCCCAGGGGGGATGGCCACTCTGCTATCCCTTCTCCTCTGTTCTCCTCTTGGGATCTTGGGCACGCACGCACACACGCCCGGTGTGAGTTTAAGCCGCTGGGTCCGGGACTCGAACCGCGGACAATTATGTGGGAGTCCAGCGACACAGCCATTAAGCTAACTGCTGGTACTAATAAAACAATTCTTAAAAAAAGATTTATACTCAACTAAGAGAAAAGGAAATCATATGAACTTTTTCATATTTAATAATAGTTAGGAATGAGAAGTAGGAAAAAAAAGGCTATTGAGGTTTTTTAAATAATTATTTTATTTATTTAATTTGACCGGAGAGAGATAGAGAGATAGAGAGAGAGAAAGTGAGAAAGCAAGCCACCAGATCTGGGACTCAAACCATGGTCGGCCATGTGGGAATCCAGTGCCTTTAACCACTATGCCACCTGCTGGCCCCAGCTATTGAGTTTTATAAGTACTGAAACAACATATAAAAGGAGGAGAATGTCAAAGGTAGGAAAGACATCTTTACTAATAAGTGCTCATTATTATTTTATTCACATCTGAAGTTATAACAAATTTGGCCTCCTTCATTAACCATCATTTTCTTCTCTCATAGGGATAAATAATCCCCTAAAAGGACTATTAATCAGATCAAAAGGTAAATTAATCCCTTGTAAATTAAAGCTTCTTTTTCAGTTTAAGGAAAAGAATAACATATTCACTTTATGTAGGAAGAATAAGATAGAATAATGAAAATTTAATAAACATGAGATACAAATGAAAGCTAAATAAACACTCGCTATATCTCACTGGGAGTATTAATAAGCTAAGAGACATATGGAGAGCAAATAATATCATATAAATCATTAAAATTTGGATAAGACAATACCTCAGTTGTCAAATAAAAGTGTTTAATAATTCAACATTCTACTGGTTTGCTTTGTTTAAGGAAGAGAATTCTAGCCAAGATTTATAACTTGAGTTCTACGTCAAGGATGACAGCTGTACAGTGACTTGTGCCAGAGGGGCACTTAGCCTTTGCTAAGGACCTCCAACAGCTGGTAAATATTTATTGCACAAGAACATCCATCATACATTACCAACACTGTAGAGAATGTAAGCTATAAATAGTTTATGCAGTCTGTTTTCCTATCTGCAGGTTCCACATCTGTGGTGTCAACCAACTGCAGATTAAAATATTACAAAAAAGAGTTCTGGGGCCATCCCCCTAGTGCAGGGAAGTGATGTGCAATGGGAGCCGGATCACACATGGCCAAGCTGATGATGGTTAGAACCCTGCCCCCGTGGCTTGAAAAACATGCCGGTGAGTGTGTGTGCAAGCCCCAAATCCGAACAGAATGAAGAAATAGAGAGGGTATGACCATGCCCCATTGCATTGGTTGCTTTCTCCCGGTCTCTGGCCAGCACACACATCCTTTGGCAACATTTAAAAAAATAAGAAAAACAATGGAGGAGAAAGGACTGCAGCTTGACTACACTCCACTGGCAGGAGCCTTCTCTCTCTGGCAAGCGCATGCACCTGTGGCAATAAAAATTAAAAAAAAAAAAACATTTCAAAAAACTTGAATTTGCTACATGCTGAGTACTACACTTAATCCTTGCAACTGAAGTGATATGTAGGCAATGTTTCAGGTATTACAAGTAATCTAAAGATAACGTAAAGTATATGGAAGTATGTGTAGAGGTTATATGCATATACTACACCATTTTACATAAGGGACTTGAAAGTCTGTAGATTTTGATATCTGAAGAGGTTCCTGGAACCAATCTCCCAGGGATACCAAGGGATGACAGGGTTACAGAGTTAGCAATCTAAAATTAAACATAAGTATAAAGTGGAAAATCATTAAAACAGATTAAATGGAGAAAGAGTGAGAGAGAACCATTTTTTCTTCAAGCTGCTGGGACTGGGATTTGAACTGCAGTTGGCCATGTGAGATCCAGCTCCACAAACATGGGATGTGTTACAGGCCCAGCCCTTTGCCACTTAATTTGCCAGAGGGAAGAGCAGGTGTACTCATAGGAGGAAGTAAGAAAGCACCCCACCATGGGTCAGTCATGCTGCAATCCTTTCTCTTCCAATTCTTTCTCCATTCGGGATTTTGGGTACACATGCATATGTGGCCCAGTGCTTTTTTCAAGGTGCTGGATCTGGGACTCAAACCACGTGGTTGGCTATGTAGGATCCAGCTGCCTCATCCACCAGGTCATGGGCTGGCCCTTCTGCCACTTTTAAGACCCACTTTTACTGAGAGCTGTGGATAATGCACAGCTAAAAGCAAGTAAAACAGAGGACAATACTTGTCCTCTTCCTTACATTTACTTTACAGTTCGTTTGTCCTTCCTTCCTTCCTTCCTTCCTTCCTTCCTTCCTTCCTTCCTTCCTTCCTACCTACCTACCTACCTACCTACCTACCTTCCTTCCTTCCTTAACTACCAGAAGGCACATGCACTCACTAGGGAGAGAGAAGGAAAGTCAAGAATCATCCCTCCAATGGGGTGTGGTCCCACTACAATCTTGTTTTCCTCCATTCCTCCTTCTTATCAGGATTTTTGGCTTGCACACACATGCTCAGTGTGTTTTACGAGCTGGTGGGGCTGCAATTTGAATTGTGGACGGCCATGTGGGATCTAGCTCCCTTAACCACTATGCTATGGGGCTGCCTCTACTTTACATGCATGACATATTCTTGTATCATAAATTCAAATAAACTGAGCTTATATGAACCAAAATGACTCTGGAAGCAATAGAATTTTTGGCTGCCTTAATGACACGAAGTAGAATAGCTTTGTTAATAATTCTTCAGGAGGAATTACTCCCATGGAAACTGAGATTTTACAGAAGATCCACAAAGTGCTCAAAATTGCTTTTTGTTTTTGTCTTGTCCCAAGAAAACCCACTGAATATTTTAAGCTTTCATTCTAGTTCCAGCTGGCATTATTAGTGAACTCAGTTAAAGCTATCCATTTCAGCCAAGCATCTTAATTCTTTAACAGTCTAGTTGTTTCAAGGGCATGTACTACCTAATGGAGCTAAAGTAAGGATGGTTTAACTTTAAATTTTAAGAAGGTTACATGTACAGTATCATTCCATTAGTGGAAAAAAGTAGCATTTCTTCCTGTCTTACCTGTGGCCTACCACAAAACCATTCTGACAATGAAAATTGTTATAAAATTAAAAAATGGAATATGTAACTTTTTTTTTTTTGGGGGGGGGAGAGGTTTTTGCTATAGGGCGCATGTGCTTGCCAGAAAGACACAGAGAGACAAAGAGACAGAAAGCAAGAAATCAATCCCCTGGGGGGATGGTTATGCCACAATCCCTTCTGCTCCATTGTCCTCTCGGGATCTTGGGCACGCACACACATGCGCCTGGCGTGAGTTTAAGCCACTGGGTCCAGAACTCGAACCACAGTTGCCTACATGGGAGTCCAGCAACATAGCCATTACGCCAATGGCTGGTCCCTGGAATGTGTAACTTTATTGTGGCAAAAATGCTGACCTTTAACAACAGAAAAACGACAGAGTAGAAAGACACTAGATAGCCTTTTAGTCAAGACAGTGCCATTAACAGCTAATTCCAAGTCTGTGGTCAAGAGAATACAGGGTAGACTTGTGAAATCTTGGCCACAAAGAAAGGAAATGCTGAAAGATTAATAGAGGCATGTCAAAAGAACACAAAAACCAGTGTGAAGGGGTTCTTGTTGGCCATATTTGGGATAACTGAAGCATAAAAAAGAATAATGATTGTAATTGATTATAGCGTACTAAAAAAAGTCCAAAAACAACAACAATAACAAAACATAAGCACTGAAAAACAAACAGAAAAGCCCCACCAAACCTAAATCAAAAAATGAAGAGGAACCAACAAGAGGAATCTCTTTTGACAGAATACCAACAGCTAAGGGAACCAGCAGTTAGCATTGTAATGGCTATGTCGCTGGACTCCCACGTAGTCCACCGCGGTTCGCGTCCTGGACCCGGTGGCTTAAAACTCACGCCGGGCACGTGTGTGTGCGTGCCCAAGATCCCGAGAGGAGAATGGAGGAGAAGGGATTGCAGCGTGACCATCCCCCCGGGGGGTGATTTCTCGCTTTCTGTCTCTCTGTCTCTCTCTGTCTGTCTGGCGAGTGCACACGCCCTATAGCAAAAACCTCTCCAAAAAAAAAAAAAAAAAGAATACCAACAGCTAATAAATGTAGAAAGAATAATAGAGTTAGATTATAATCATTTAGTAAAGATCAACAATGGTAGCTAAACTCATTAAGTGAAAAACAAAATGCTAGACACAAAGTACTAAAGTATTACCCTATGGATCATATGCTAATTGCAAAAGGAATAAGGACCCTTTAACAATGGAGAAAACTAGCAGGTATCACTTTAATCAAAATGATTAAACTTACTAGCATCATTAATAGAGGGAGAAGCTGACATATAACGCAATCCTTCAAGCTACTGCTCAAATGTCACTTTTCAGCTAGGCCTTCCCTTATCATTCCAATAACACTCTCTGTCCCACATCTCTTATTCATCCCTTCCCAATTCTATTTTATTTTTCGCTGTACCTATCACCTCTGACATACTTTGTATTTCACTCATATACTTATTCCCCCAGCCAAGTAGGATGATAAGCTCCATGAAGGTAGGGATTTGTATTTGGTTTGCTGCTATGTCCCCACTGCCTAGAATTGTACATTGTAGGTGTTAAAGGGATATTTGCTGAGTTGAATAAAACAATGTATTCAACATAAAATTTCACAATCTTATTTAACAAAAAATCATAAACTCAAAAGACATAGGATGAGTATGGAAAAGATATCTACAGCATATATGAAAGACACAGGCCATGTAAAGAACCCTGTTCTAGAAAGATAAAATGTAAAATTTCCCTATTGAACTAAATTTTGGATGTTTAATCATTTTACTTGGCATTGTGTTTAAAACATTTTGCCATCTTGTACTTTTACCTTAACCTTCACAGACTATTCTCTAATCCTATTTGTCACTACATGATTACTGCTCCTGAGAAGTTACTTTGTTTTCAATGGTCAGAAATGCCCTCTTGGTAACATTTAATCAGGACATAAACTGTCAATAGAAGTGTAGCCAAAACGCTCAGATGAGCCCAAAAGATAAAGAACAAGATTATGTAGAAGTAGTTTTGCAGATATTCCAAGTGTGAACTGTACCCTAACCCTAACCCTAACAGAATGCGAGAAATCATCCCCCAGGGGTATGGCCACGCTGCAATCCCTTCTCCTCCATTCTCCTCTCGGGATCTTGGGCATGCATGCACAAGCTCATGGAATGAGTTTAAGTTGCTGGGTTGGGGACTCAAACTAAGGTCGACCATGTGATAGTCCAGTGACGTAACCATTATGCCATCTGCTGATCCCAATATCCAGATAACTTTTAAAGAACACCAAGTTGAAACTCCCTATTTTTATGTTTCTCCAGTTAGGAAAAGTAGTAAGAGTTGTGATTAGTGTTCAGTCACACCAGTCGTGGATAGATCTTTTGCCTCCTGGCATTTGTTACACATTCTGCCTTCCCTTGTTCTTTAGTAAACTTAAGTAGGCCATAGGTCTTTACACAGATCTATTTTAATTTCCTTTAAGCATTATTTTTTTCTACAATATTTTGTTGTGATTTGTAAGAACGGACAAAGCTGAACTCAGTGGATGCTTGCTGAAAGAAGAAAACGTGCATTCTTGTTTAGAGGTCTCTTTGCAGCTGCAAGGGTATCTTTCTAAGGCTTCCCCAGGTCTCTGTGATCATAAAAGATAAAGATCACAGGTTTCAGGGCATATAATTTCTCACAGAGGGAATGGTCATATACAACAGATCAAAGTGGGCCATTTATCAGAAAAAAGAATTATTAAAAGAGCTCCTCTTCTTAGAGTCACTGAGTGAGGTTAGAGTTTCTAGTAAGTGGAGATCTATGAAAGAGAATTGAAAAGTTCCTTTAGGAACAAATGGAGGGAAAAAATAGCTTCTTGTTTAGGGTGTGAGCTAATCTCACAGCTGCCACCCTGACGGTAACTCCTGCCTACTATTTATAAACTAAAGGAGTTCCAAGGAAAGTACAAGCTGTCAAAATGTTCTAAGCCCAATGTAAAATAAAATGAATAAACATTCAAAATCTAGTTCAATAGGTAAAATTTTAAATTATATCTTTCTAAAGTAAGATAAGGCTATAAAAATACAGATATAAAAATGTTTGAGTATAGACTGTTCTGCAGCACAGTGGTACAGTGTTGTGTATGGGGTATAGGGTCCCACATGGCCAACTATGGTTCAAATCCTAGCCCTGGTAACTTGAAAAACACAGGGCATGTGTGTGCCCCAAATCCTGACAGGATGGAGAAATGTAAAAGAAACTGCTGTGTGACTATGCCCCATCAGGGGTGCTTTCTCTCTCTTTCCCCTTTCATTCTGGTAGGCATGTGCACATCCTGCCAATAAAAAAATATTTCTGAGTAAATTAACAACCAAAATACTAAACTAAACCAAGACACAATAACAAAGGAAAATGATTTGAAAAACCAAAGCATAAAAGTTTGGGAAGATCAGTGGGCTAAAAGACAAGTTCAAACCAAAAGAAACACAAACACATATACCACACAGGTATGAGTTAAAGGGAGAGCAAAAGCTGAATAAAAACTAGAAAAATTGGGTAACACAAGATTAAAAAGATAGTTTCCAAAAACAGAAGCTGCCCAAGCATCTATCAACATATGAATGGATAAACAAAATGTGGTTTATATAATATATACAAAGGAATATTCTACTATAAACAAGAATAAAGTTCTGATATGTGTTATGCCATGGATGAACCTTGAAGACATTATGCTAAATGAAATAAGCCAAACATGAAAGGCTATTTTATCATTCTACTTAACTGAAATATCAAAACCAGGCGAATTCATAAAACCAGAAAGTAGATATGAGGTACTAGAAAGAGAAACATACAGTGCAAAGTTACTCTTTAATGCATACGTTTTTGGATGATGACATGGTTTTGGAAATAGTGGTGACAGTACACAACACTGTGAGTGTAATTAATGCCACTACTTCTTAGCTTAAAAATGGCAGAAGTGAAAAATTTTATGTTGTATATATTTTACCACTATAAGGGAAAGCTAAGCAGACTAAAATAAAAATCATTGCGCAATGAAACAATTCAAACCAAAAAATTAAAACATTGAAATCATAAAATACGCTAAAATATTATAAGGATATCATCCCCAAATATAATTTAAGGAACCCAAGATGCATAGCAAGTAAAAGGAAGGTGAGGTATGCCAAAGAGGCAGAAGTGTAAATAGCTTAATTTCAAACAAGTGGAATGATCACATAATTTGCTAGCCTAACCTTGACACTTTTGAAAGAAAAGAGGACACTATTCATAATTACACAGGGGCAACAGGTGGAGACTGGGCTTGTCCCAGGCAAACTGGGATCTGCAGCCACTCTACATATAAGGACAATCAGGTCCTCAAGGCTGACCTCGTGCCCATGGCTTCAGTTTAAGGTCTGGATGTAGTATAACAGCCTGAGAGATCTTCCTGAAGGATGTAAGCAATTGAAAATGAGATTTTTTACTTTTCTTTTTTATTTTTTTTAACATACAAATAGCATACAGTTACATATTTAATGAAATTTACTGATTTGGAATTAATAAAGCAATTAGTTTATTATTAAATTTGATTAAGAACTTTCATTTGGTATTCCAGGTATTTCAGAAAGCTGAATTTTATTATGAAATGCACTGGCAGGCACACTGAGGAGATCTCCAGCTGGATCACTTTCTGTAAATCTACATTAGAGCTGTATAAATATAAGGGGACTTCCAACAGCTTGCAGAAAATGGCACAGAAGTATAAGTTTATTTTGGTGTACAATTTTTGAAATCCATGCAATTTTTCATGAACTTTTTGAAGATTCTGTGAGTGTGTGTGTATTTTATACTTACATTTGACTATAAATAATTGGGCCTGAAAATCTTAAAAATCAAGTTAAAATTAATGAGAAAATGAGTAACTCTGATACACTACCCATTCCTTATTTTTAAACTAAAACCAATCTTAGTGACCTAGAAATAGGTTAATTTAAACAGTTCATACCTTACATGAGAAGCTCCGACTTGGGATGTTTCTTGCTAACTCTGATATCTTGGGTTTATTCTGCAGACACTTGGTTAGGTGATATTTTTTCAATTTTATTCTATTGTAATAATGATCAGTGAAGTTACAGTGATTTGAACGTGGTTTCTGCATGCATTTCCCAAGGTGAGGAAAACTATACTTCAAGGCTTGGAGAAATAATTTGGTCTTCTGTTGCATGATATCAAAGTCCCTGGTTTATTCTTTAAGGCTTCCAGCACATGAATGATTTCACAGCTCTGATTATACAGTAGGTTCTCAGAGTTTCTAAGACATGCAGTTCTTACCCCTCCCCTTCAAAGCCATGCACCACTTAGGTTATGAGTAAGACAGCTGATAAATTAGGTTAAATAAATATGAAAGCTTGTGTAAGTTTACGTTTCACTCAAATCATACTTCTTGGCAGATGTGATTTTTAAAGGTCTCACTTGCAAAGTCAATTCTATCAGGCTCAAACTAGGCAGCCTTGATTCTGGTACACATAGGGGCAAACTAAAACAGAAAACAAAAAAACAAAATAAAAATTTGCAATTAAGTACATAGACATAATGGAACTCTCAGGAACTCTGAGGGATTTAAAAGGCAAAATGGCTTGGATCTCACATAAACTGTGAACATATTTTTGTATGTATGTGGAAGATAAACTAGTAGAGCCTAATTACTCAATAA
>NW_006160183.1:3046966-3097390 GCF_000334495.1 Tupaia belangeri chinensis | reverse complement strand
AAAGGGAGATTTATAGTTGTTGGGTGTTGGCTGAATGACAGATGTTTGTAGCTACTTTGTCTAATTTAAACTTCACATAGACTTGATAACGTATTTAGTTATGATGTTCAGGTTGGTAAATTGTGCCTTTGGGAGGTTTAAGTAACTTGCCTGAGGTCAGTCACCCAGGCGTTAAATAGTACAGCAAAAAGTCCAATTTTGATTGGCTTGAAATCTTGGACAAAGCAAGTAATTCTACTTTAACTTAAAAAGGTACTTAGCTACACCCTCCCCCCCCCAAAAAAAAATCACTGCAAATCAACTGTGAGGCCATATCTGGTTTCTGCTGGAAGACAGGTTCTTATTAACCTTGATAGGCAGTAGTAAAGAGTTAGAGAGACCTGGGTTCAAGTGTTGGCTTCTGTGTTTAACTATCTGTGTCCCTGGGTCTCAGCTTCATCGACAAAACGAAAATAATGACATCACTTACCTTCTGGGGGCGTTAAGAATAAAATGAGATAATTTATGTTAAGACCTTAATATAAAGTACCTAGTACTATGAACTACTCAGTAAATAGTAAGTCTATTATTAGGATAGGCATAATCTAGGTATGTCGCACACTGTTGAATGCCATCTTGAAAGTCTCCCACAAAATGTCCCTTGATATCAAAGGCAGAACACTGCGTCAGACTGACCACAGATCTCAGGCGCTACAACGCCTCCGCCCCCTTTACTCTCCGATGTCGCAGCAAAATAACCGGCGAGTAGGGATAGGGAAGCAACATCCAATACCATTTTTAAAAAAAGGTTCCGATTTAGGGGCCTCCAAGGGCCCCAAATCACCATATGTGCCCCACAGACTCAATTTCTCCATTTCTCGTCCACAGGGGTAAGACAGCATGCAAGACTAGAGATGGGGGTGGGGCAGACACATGGGTGTTCCAGCAGAAACCTATTCGTTCTCCCTATGAAACTCTCCACCCCAGGGATGAGGCGATCTGAGTGCGAGAGGGAGTGGTACCAGGCACCATGCAGTAAAGGCACACGGGTCAAAAGGCGAGGATCAGGGACGAGGGTGGCTGGGTAGAGGGGAGGAATAGAGTGGGGAACCCCCAGCGCACCCCGCCATACCTACGCACACTGAAAGTCTGTCCCGCTCTGGACACAAACGAGCGCAGACGGGAGGAAGAATACGAAGCGCTCGGCAAACAGCAGTTGTCACCTCAGACGCGTCCAGCCCGTCTTGATTCTGCACTCTGCAAAACTACAACCTGCCACCCAGAGCCACCCAGAGCCGGTTGCAGCACGCCGACCTACGTAACCCCAACCCAGCGCGAGCACTAAGCAGATTTCGCCATCTTTATTGTGGTCACAGATGGGCTTGTCCTTTCTGGGTTCTTTAGTCTTCAAAGATACATGCCTCCAGGGTCTTTGCTAGTCTTCTGATCTCCAGTCGAGGCAGGAGAGGGAAAAGGCGATGAGGGACAGTGTCCCACCAGCTTTGCCACAGAGCCCTCACCCTCACGACGGCCCTCACTCAAGATGGCCACCAGCAAAATGGTGCAATGACGTCAGGGCGCGGCCTCGATTGCCCAGGCGACGCGAATACCGGAAATGCAGGACGAGGGGAGGGCGCGCGCGCAAAGGCCGTAGGCGAGAGGCCGGGCGTCACAGGTCCTGACAGGGAAGAAGTAGACAGGTCCTGGCAGCGGAGAGCAGTGGCTACGGCGCCTCCCGATCCAGTGGGATGGAGTTGCGAATCTCAGACGCGCGGGCTGACGAGACGGAACTATCCGCAGGAGGGGCCCCAGCTACAGGCGGCGCCGCTCGGGGACCCGCAGTCTCGGTGCCCCTGGGAGCCGCCCGGTGGAAGCTCCTGCGGCAGGTAAGGGAGAGCCGGCTCGCCTCACCTTTACCTTTGGCCACTCCTCCAAAAGGTAGCGGAGCGCCCGGTCCTAACGCTCTGTCCTTGGTGGCTGTAGGAGTTCCTCTCAGTCCGCTGGGAGCCACCGGAGAAGCGCCCCCTCGCTTCCCCTGAGCGTCCCCTCGAAAAGGAGGAGTCAGGTGGGGGTGGCGGGGAGGGGGCAGCCCTGAGCTCCGGGAAACTCAAGTCCAAGTGCGAGACCCATTTCTAGACGTTCGTCAGCGTCGGCGGAATTACCCCCTCGCTCGCCATTCTGATTGGTGGGACCGCAGCTCCCCTCCGCGTCCCGCTCTTTTTCCTGCTTCAGTTTTGCCTTAGTCCTTACGTTTCTTCTTGCTTCCTAAGTAACTCCCAGCCTGGTTGTCCAACGGCTCTCGGGGGTCGGCGTGTCGCCTGTGGGGACTGAGACAGAGCACGCCTATAACGGAGCGCGAAGGGAGCCGGGAGCGCTGCCTCTCACCGGGATATGAACCTAATACGTGCTTAGCTTGGAGCTTGCAGTGATCAGCGAGATTCTCGGTGTAAGGTGGTCTGGTCAGAGTGTGCTGGTTTCTTTGTTTCAAGGTGACATCTTCTGGTGCTTCGAAGTTGCTTCTGTTTCGGATGGCTTCTCTGCTGTGCAAGTTTGACAGAAGTAGAGATTGGTGGATCTCGGACAGTGTTCAACTGCTTGAAGTCGCTTTTGTTATTACATTCCAGAGTTATGCCTCTGCCTGAGATTTCATGATGGAGACTTTACTTAAAAAGGACATTTTTTCATTTCTTACTGTTGTTTTTGGAAGTTTCCCAGCTGTTACTACCTTACTTGAGATTGTGCTTTTAAATATTTTGGGAGTTACTTGTTTGTACAATAGTTGTCTCCAGTCGCTATGGAGTGGCCTTTTAGTGCTGTTATGACACAACTCATTGGAAGTATGAATTAAGTAGATCTTCAGAGTTAAAGATAATTCTTTGCTGATGCGTTGACAATCTTTACGGAGCATTAATTATCTGATTATAGTATTGATGTTACAAAGTTGGGTTGTCACAAAAGTCCTGACTTTTTTTTTTTTTCTTCATAGTATTATAGGATAATAAAATCCTATCCTTATAGATCTTCATAGGAACTGTGTATAGTGAAGTAAACGTCTGTTAAAATAGAAATATTAAGGCTGGCAGGTAGAGTGGTGGTTAGGGTGCTGGATTCCCCCAGAGTTGACCATAATTCGACTACCAGATCTGGCAGCTTGTTTTTTCACTTTGTCTCTCTCAGGTCAAATTAAAAAATAATGATAAATAAAATTAAATAAGTGATTATTTTAAAAAATTGAAAGATCAAAGTAGTCATTTAGGCCCTGAAATTAATAAATTCTTCCTGTATGAGGGGTCCTCAAAAAGTTATAAAAAATATGTATTATGAGAAAACTATGCATGGATTTCATTTTTCTTTTTTTTTGCATCACAATACACTTGTACTTTACTTAAGTTTATTTATTCTTTCAATAGCAAGAGACAGACAGGCTTCCCCAATAAGGTCTTACTGCAATCCACCCCCAGCTTCAGCCAACCCTAGATGGTAGGCCTATTTAGGGAGGTCTGTGGTCCCAAACCTAGAACTTATGTAGATCAGCCTTGCAAAAGCATGCATTACAGCTATGCTGCCATTTGTCCCCGAAACTGGTACTTTAATTCCATTTTCCCACAATTTTATTTTTCTCCTTGAAGGAGAATTTTAATCACCAGGAGATACATGTGCTTCTCAGATGACAAAAACAGAGACAGGAAGAACCCCCTCCCCCCAATGGGGCATGGTCACACTGCAATCCTTCCTTCATTTCTCTATTCCATCAGGGTCTTGGTCTCTCACACCCAGTGTGTTTTTCAATTGCTGGGGCTAGGACTTGAGGTTAACCATGTGGGATCTGATGGGACTGACTATCCACAAACTTTTTGAAGTCCCTTTCTATCTCTTGCAACACATATTGTCCTCTTTTGTTGTCCTAAGACATGACTTCAGTGATTCTTAGTACAATAAAAACTCAAGTTACCAAAACTTAGGTGGGTAAGTGTTTGTAGTCAGGGCAGTGTCAAGTTTCAGTTCTAACTGTTGTATTTCCTCCCCACAAACTTAATGTTTTGGTGCACATATGCCTGCTGTCTTTTTATCATTTTTCTTTACTTGATGAATGACTATCCTTTGCACCTCCATTCTTTTCATCTCCTTTACTGCGAAGTCACCCCAAATGCCTGTGGCCTAATTTAGCTGCAGCCCAATCTATCATTGAATTCCTTTCATATTGTTTTATGGTCATTTAATCAGAATCTTTCTCAGTAGAAGAGAATTCTTCCTGAGAAAAGGTGCTGTTTTATTAATTTCTATCATCTGTACCTAGCACAGGGCCTGGTTTATATTTTTTGAGAGATTTTTGCTATAGGGCGTGTGCACTTGCTAGAATGACAGACAGACAAAAAGCTAGAAAGCAAGAAATCACTCACTGCGGGTGGTGGCCATGCCACAATTCCCTCTCTTCCATTCTCCTCTTGGGATTTTGGGCATGCATGCACATGTTCCCAGCATGAGTTTCAAGCTGCGCAGTTTGGGACTCAAACCATAGTTGACCACGTGGGACTCTAGGGCCCTACGTAACCACTACGCCACCTGCTGGCCCCCAAGCCAGGTTTTTTTTTTTTTTTTTTTTTTTAGAATTATTTTATTTAGCGTTATTTATTTATTTATTTATTTATTTTAATTTGACCAAAGAGGGACAGTGAGAGAGAGGGAGAGAGAAAGTGAGAAAGCAAGCCACCAGGTCCAGGACTTGAACTATGGTTGGCCATGTGGGAGTCCAGTGCCCTTAACTACCATGCCACCTGTCAGATCCCAAGGCTAGGTTTTTAATGATACTATTACTTGTTTATGAAAAGCCTGAAAGCAAAGACCATCTTTAAGTAGTACTTAGTCCTTAGCGTGATTGTATGAATAGTGATACCTATTCCTTAGCATAGCGTATCAGTTAGCTACTGCTGTGTAACATGCAATCAGTATATATTGGTGCAGATGGGGACCACCTGGGATTCTATTGCCATAGGGTGTTCTCAGCTGAATGGTTCTATGTTGCATGCTATATGTAGACACATGCCTCTAATCTTTGGATTGGGTGGTTTACCTGTTCTCGTGATGGCAGAGGTATAAGAGAGCAAATCCAATCAAGGAAAGACTTTTTAAACTGCTGCTCATGTCATGTTGACTAACATCCTATTGGCCAAAGTAAGATACGTGGCCAAACCCAGAAGTCCAGGAGCAGGGAAGTATACTTGCCCCCTGGAGGTGGCAAGGGGGAAGTGAATATTTTTTTATAAGGAATCTAATCTATTACATATATTAAGTTTTTGCATGCTTTTAATAAATTATGTTTCAAATGAATGGACCATTTGCATCTTAATATGTATCCAGAACAGGAAAGTTATGAGGAATTTAAGCAGTGCTAGCGATAATGTGACTCCTTTTCTCTTTCATGTCAGACCAGTTCATGATATTTGCTTCCATCAACTTTTCTCCCTCAGAATTCTTTCCATTATGCTATAGGGCTCCAATGCTCTCTTATGACCATTGACATAACTGCTTGATATTTTCTGTGTTTTATAATTCACAGTTTTGAAGAAAACCTAGTTGACCTAGTTCATGATTTGTTTCATGATAGATTGCTAACAATGAAGCTGGCGTGTACTAAGATAAGGCCTGGAAGGAAGTCTGAGTTAAAATCAATAGAAGCTGTGGATGTTGTTTTTTTTTTTTTCTTTTTTTTTTTTCTGTTTGTTCTTATTACCTGATGGCAAAGATGGCCATTGACAACTCCAGGCTTTTATCATATACTCAGCCAGTGATCTAGAATAAATGATCCTTTTTGCAGACATACAAATAATTTTCTCAAAGGACTATAATAGGCCAGGGTTGAACTAATTGTTGGGTCCAGGAGTATAGGGCACCTTGTCTACTCTGCATCATCAACCCACCTGTGGCAGGGTAAGTAACAATCCAAGATTGTACAAACTGAAGGAGGGGTAGTTCTCAAAAGGATAGATAAAGTAACAGTGACCATTATTATGGAGAGAGACAGAGACAGTGAGAGGGAAAGTGAGAAGTCAACCCCTGAGGGGCATGACCATGCTTCGATCCTGTCTCCTCCCAGGATCTTAGGCATGCACATGCGCTCTGCATGCCTAACAAGCCACTGGGTCTGGAATTTGAACCATGGTTCGCCATGTAGGAGTCCAGCAATGTAAGCATTATGCCATCTGCTGGTATCAACCATTATTATTAATAACACATGTATATTGATAAACACCTACAAAGTGAAAACTTTTGCCTAGAGGTCTGAATACTTGGCTGAAGAATCTAATGGAAATTTCATAATACAATTTATATTAAAGCAGAATGCTATATGTTTGAGACTATCATTGTTTAAAGAAAACTTGATTTTGGAATAGAATTTTATGTAACTGCTTTTAGGTCCAGATCTGTCCTTAACTATTTGCATGATGGGTAGGAACCTCTTTGGACCTGTTTTTTCATTTGTAAGTGAGGGAGTTCGGAGCAGATTTCTTCCATCTCTGATTACTTAAAATGCATTATTTCACAGAGCTAAATATCACTTCATTTTATTTATGTTTTAAAGTTGGATAGTGAGTTTATTTCTGGATTTTCTGTTCTATTGGTTTACCTGTCTGTTTTTGTGCCAGTGCTATGCTGTTTTGACTGTCACAGCTTTGCAAATGTTTTGAAGTCGAGTAGTGAGATGCTTCCTACTTTATTCTTTTTGCACAATATTGCCTTGGTAATACAGGGTCTTCTATGTTTCCAGACAAATTTCTTGATTATTTTTTCTATGAAGAATGTTGCTGATAATTTGATCAGAATTACATTGAATCCTGGGGAACCAGCAGTTAGCGTAATGGCTATGTCGCTGGACTCCCACGTAGTCAACCGCGGTTCGCGTCCTGGACCCGGTGGCTTAAAACTCACGCCAGTCGCGTGTGCGTGCGTGCCCAAGATCCCGAGAGGAGAATGGAGGAGAAGGGATTGCGGCGTGACCATCCCCCCTGGGGGGTGATTTCTCACTTTCTGTCTCTAAGTCTCTCTCTGTCTGTCTGGCGAGCGCATGCGCCCTATAGCGAAAACCTCTCAAAAAAAAAAAAAAAAAAAGAAAAAGAATTACATTGAATCCTGCAAATTGACATTTTAATTATATTCTTCTAACCCAAGAACAGAAGATGCCTATTTTTCTATATCATATTCAATTTATTTTTCCAGTTTTTCATAGTTTTCTTCATGGAGGTCTTTCACATCTTTGGAAAGGCTTATTCCTACAATTTTTTTTTTTTGAGAGGTTTTTTGCTATACAGTGTGTGGGTTTGCCAGAGAGACAGAGATGGCAAGTGAGAAATCACTCCCAAGGGGGATGGCCATACCACAATCCCTTCACTGTTCTCTCGTGATTTTAGGCATACACACGTGCTTGGTCTAAGTTTGAAATCACTAGGTCCAGGACCAAACTGCAGTCAGCCATCTGGGCCTGGACCCCGATTTTTTTTTTTTTTTTGCTATAGGGCGCGTGTGCTCACAGAAAGACAGAGACAGAGAGACAGAAAGTGAGAAATCACCCCCAAGGGGGGATGGCTACGCTGGAATTCCTTCTCCTCCATTCTCCTTTTGGAATCTTGGGCACGCACGCACATGCACCCGGCGTGAGTTTAAGCCACTGGATCCGGTTGACTACATCCAGCGACATAGCCGTTATGCCAACTGCTGGTCCTGGTGTCTATTTTAAATGAGATTGTTTTCTTCAGTTCTGCCTGAGTCTGCTCATTGTTGGTGTTTAAAACGCTATAGATTTTTGCTTATTGATTTTGTTTTCTGCTACTTTACTGAATTTATTCATCCACTCCTAGGAATTTTTTTCATGAATTCTTTTGAATTTTCTCTGTATATAATCATGCCATCTGCAAATCGTGACAATTTTACTTCTTTCCTATTTGAATGCCTTTTATTTAATCTGATTGCTTTATTGTGTTATTTAGGACTTCTAGTACTATGTTTAAAAGGCACGTAGAAAGTGGACAACCTGGGGCCAGTAGATGGCACAATGGTTATATTCCTAGACTCCCACATGGCTGACCGGTTTGAGTCCTGGACCTGGAGGCTTGAAACTCATGCTGGGTATATGTGTATACATGCCCAAAATCCTGAGAGGAGAATGGAGGAGAAGGGATTGAGGGGTGGTCATTCCTCCTGGGGAGTGACTTCTCACTTTCTGTCTGTCTGTTTCTCCTGTAAGTGCAAGCACTCTATAGCAAAAATCTCTCCATGGGGAAAAAAAAAGTGAAAAACCTTGTGTTTTAGTTTTTAGTGATAAAGCTTTCGGTTGCTCCCCCATCGCTATTATGTTAGTTAGGAGTTTGTCACATATAGCTTATATTATACTGAGAAATGTACCTTTTATATCTATTTTGTTGAGAGTCTTATTAAAATGTATTACTTTAAATTGCGTTATTTCACAGAACCATGAAGGCATGCTGCATTTTATCAAATGCATTTTTTGCAATAATGATATAATCTTTTTCTTTTTTTTTTTTTTGAGAGATTTTTGCTATAGGTACATGTGCTCTCTGGAGACACAGAGAGAACAAGGAGAGACAGAGAGACAGAAAGTGAGAAATCACCCCCCAGGGGGAATGGCCATTCCACAGTCCCTTCTCCTCCAGTCTGCTCTCGGGATTTGGGGCATGTCCAGTGTGTTTTAAGCCACCAGGTCTAGGATTCGAATTGTAGTAGACTACTTGGGAGTCCAGTGACATAACCATTACATCATCTGCTGGTCCCGATCATATGGTTTTAATGTTTTCTTCCGTTAATGTGATCTATTATTGTTTTGAGCATGTCAAATTATCCTTGCATCCCTGAGATAAAGCCTACTTGGTCATGGTGTATAATCTTCTTAATGTACTGTAGGATTCAATTTGCTAACATTTTGGTGAGGATTTTTGCATCTGTATTCATCAGGGATGAAGATCTGTAGTTATCTTTTTGTTTTATCAAGGTGATGAAGGCTTCATAGAATGAGTTTGGGAGGGTTCCTCCCATTTGGCTCTTTAGAAATGGAGAATTGGGGGGACCAGCAGTTGGCGTAATGGCTTTGTCAGCTTAAACTCATGCTGGGTGCGTGTACGTACGTGCCCAAGATCCCGAGAGGAGAATGGAGGAGAAGGGATTGTGGCGTGGCCATCCCCCCCCAGGGGGTTGTGATTTCTCACTTTCTGCTCGCTCGTGGGGGTGCATGTGGCCAATAAAAAAAAAAAAAAAAAAAAAAAAAAAAGGGAGAATTGGGGTTAATTCTTTGAAAGTTTTATAGAGTTCAGAAGGGAAGCCATTGGGACCTGGGTTTTTCCTTGTTGGAAGACTGTTTATTACTAAATCAGTCTCATTGCTTGTTATTGATCTTGCCAAGCCTTCTATTTCTTCCTAGTTCAATCTACGCTTATTGTATGTGTTCAGAAATTTGTTCATCTAGGTTTTCTAATTTGTTCGTATTTAGTCTTTTGTAGGATTCTCTTACAATCTTTTGCATTTCCGTGATATCTGTCATAGTATTGTCTTTTTTAATTACTGATTTTATTTATCTGGTTTCTTTCTCTGTTTTGGCTGATGTAGCTAAAGGTTTGTCTACTTTGTCTTCTCAAAAAAACTAGCTTTTTATTTCATTGATTTATTTGTATTGATCTTTAATTCTCAGTTTCTTTTACTTCTCTAATCTTTATTACTCCTTTTTTTCTAGTACTTTTGGGATTTGTTGTTGTTGTTCTGGTTTCTTTTTTTTTCTTATTTTATTTTCTTCTTATTTATTTATTTATTTTTTTTGAGAGGTTTTTGTGTAGGGCGCGTGCGCTCGCCAGACAGAGAGAGACAGATTGGCAGAAAGGGAGAAATCACCCCCCAGGGCAGATGGCCACGTCGCAAACCCTTTTCCTCCACACACGCCCGGCGTGAGTTTTAAGCCACCGGGTCCGGGACGCGAACCACGGTCGACTATGTGGGAGTCCAGCGACATAGTTATTATGCTAACTGCTGGTCCCTGTTCTGGTTTCTTGAGATGTATTATTAAATAAGGCTGTTTATCTCCTATTTTCTGTTTTTTTTCTTTTTTCTTAAGAGTACTAATTGCTATAAACTTCCCTCTTAGGACTGCTTTCACAGTGTCCCCAAGATTATAGAGAATTATGTATTCATTATCATTGGTTCAATAATTTTTATTTCAGTCTTAATTTTCAATAGTTTTGAAGTCATTCAGAAGTAAATTGTTTAATTTCCATGTTTTTGTGTAGTTTTGAAGTCTCCTCTGTTGTTGATTTCTAGTTTAATCTCATTATAGTCAGAAAAGTTGCTAGATACAGATTCTATACTTTTTAAAGAATCATTTCTTTTATTTTATTTATTATTGTTATTATTTTAATTTGCTACAGGACACAAATGCTCACCAGAGAGAAGGAAAGAGAGAAAGTGGGAAAGTGAGAAAGTAAGATGCGTAGTGTGGGATTCGTACTGCAGTTGGCCATATGGGAGTCCAGCAGCTCAACCACCATGCCACCTGCTGGCCCCCATACTTTCAAGTTTTTAAAGACTTTTTTGGTGCCTAATTATGTGGTCAGTTTTCAAAAATGTTCCATGTGGGTCTGAGAAACGTGTGTGTTTTGTAGTTGTTGGGTGAAGTGTTCTATAAATGTTTGCCAGTTCCATTTGGTTTATGTTATCATTTAGCTTCTGTGAGTCTTTGTTTATTTTTTGTCTAGATGCCTTGTCCAGTGGTGACAGTGGGATGTTGAACTATCCAACAATTGGTGTATTTCAATCTATCTCTTTATTTAGATCTAACAGATTTTCTTTCACATATTTGGGTGTCCTGGTGTTAGGTGCACAAATATTTATAATTGCTTTATTTTCTTGGTGAATTAATCCTTTTAATACTATATTGTGTCCTTCTTTGTTTCTTTTTACAGTTTTTATCTTGAAGTTTATTTTGTCTGATATTAGTAGTGACTCCTGCATTTATTTTTGTCTGTTTCTATTTGCATGAAATGACTTTTTCTAGCCTTTTATTTTCAACTCAGCTCTTTAGGCTTGTCTCCTTTTTAAGATATCAGACTGGTTAATCTTCACTGTCTTTGCTCTCTGATGTCTTTAATTTGCCAGAGAGTACATGTACTCAATGTGGAGAGAGAGAGAGAGAGAGAGAGAGAGAGAGAGAGAAAACACTCCCTACGGGGGATGGTCATGCCACTTTCATTTCTCCTCCATTTCTCCCTTGTTTTTGGGATTTGGGGCTCTTATGCCCACATGCCCAGCATGTTTTTCAACCTACCAGATTTGGGATTCAAACCACCCAGTCAGCCATGTGGGACCTAGCACTTTAATGACCATACCTACTCTGGTATCTTTAAGTAAAATTTTAAAATATTTTACCCATCTTTCCTAGTTGTCTCCAGTAAAAAATTGGTCTAAATGATCAAATCTGATATACTGGAAGTGAAAACATCCCCTTAGCACTTACATTTTGAACATTTAACATGATACATTTATAAAAATGACAACAATATTTGCTTTTATTTCAAAGGTTCTGAAGCGAAAACACCTGGATGATTGTCTGCGACATGTGTCTGTAAGAAGATTTGAGTCATTTAATCTGTTTTCAGTAACAGAAGCCAGAAAAAGGAAAAATGAAGAGGAGGTTGATGCATGGGTGCAATATACAAGCATCTTTTATCCTGAATACAGTATCTCCTTAAGGTAACCATTATTCTAGTTAATATTTTCTAAACTAGTTTTCTCTTGTAGAAGAAAAACTATTAAGAATCTGATTTGCAACCTTGTATTAGAAAATAATGCTACTTCAACTGGGTCCTGCTGTTTTGTCAGAATAAAGAATAAAAGTCCTCAGAAGTATAGTGGCATTGAGGATAAAATGTGTTGCAGATGGAAGGATTCATTTAACTACTCTCTCATAACATCTGACTATGACAAAAAGCCAGGTTCCTTTGGGGCAAAGAAGGAAGAAAGTGAAAACAGAATTTTTTCAAACTACTCTCCAAGTGGTACTTTTCTGAAAAATCAAGTTTTGGTATTTTTTTATTCATGTTTTGTCACTTTCAGAATAGAATGTTAAGAATAGGAAGAGAAGATTCATCTGGAAACACTGACATTGTGAGAAGATATAGACTGTTTCAGCTTTAAAAATCATTAGAAGGGAGACTAGAGAGTTGCAAACTGAAGTAATAAGATACCACTTTTACTGAATTAATTTTCTCTAGGTTATATTCTGGCATGTGGCAATATTACTGTAGGTGTTTGATTTTACAAAATCTGCCTTTTCTGACAGGATTTCACATTTTGAAAGGGAGGGAGGAGCACATTTACAGTAACTGTAAGAAGAGCAAAAAACATTTTAAGTGGAAATGTGACTGAATAGGGTTTAAGTGAGGCTAGGAATCATTTTAGGAAAAAATGTTCACAAAGAATGTCTATTTATAGTCTGTATTTCTTAAACTATTTTAATCTAAAATATGTAAGCTTTAAAAGATGCCATGATAGTCTAAAATTTGGGAAGAACTATTAGTATCTGGTTTTATAGTATTGTTTAATTGACAATGCCCAGTAAAAGATACAGATTTAGGGATTTAAGAGCTTGCCTATACATTCGTTATAAGACTCTAATTAGAATACCCCAAATGCCTTACATCTAGTAGGAATAATCAGTTTAGTCCTTGATTAGGAAGAAAAGTGCATTAAATGCTTATTATGTTCAGAGCTTGGTGCTTTGATGTATTCTATTTCATATAATCCTTACAATAAACCCATGAAGTAGGAATGAAGATGATTACACTAATAGAAAGATAGTATGTGTAAGGAAATTAAAGAGAAGGACAAACTGAGTGATCCAGTTCAAAACTTACCTTCTACATCCTTTGGTGACAAGAGGCAATAAGTGTAATTGTAGCAAGAATCATTTCCTAACATCTCTAAAGCCCGGTAAAGGTTAGCCAGGGAAAATGTGAAATATTCTATTCTTGAGGTCTTTCAAATAAGTCATGGTTATCCACCCAATGGAGATGATCCTGACATAGCATTATCTGGAGCCCAGACTATAGGGTAGGTTGAGATACCTACCGCTCCAACAGCATGATTCTTTGTGGTATATTCATTTTGAAAGAATAAGTACACGTATATCTGTATAAATATGGCACTGAATCCCAAGATAAGAAGAGAAGACAAGTATCTGAGCTAAGATTTTGGCCTCAATGTCTGCCAAGATTTTTTTCTCTTTTTGCAAACTAGTTAATATTTTTCCATATTATTAGTGTAAAAATAGCAGTAACTTAGACAGACAGAATTCTAGAGCTGAATGTGATCTTAGAATACATTTTTTAAATGGTAATAACATCAATAATGGTAGATAATTGTGTGTCTACCAGGTGACAAGTACTTTTTTGAGTGGTTTCCATATGTTAGCTTATTTAATCTACACAGCAACTTACCATTACCGTTATTATCCTCCTTATACAGATGAGGAACGTGAAGTACAGAGAGTATAAGAACACTGTTGAGGAATGGGCTAGTAAGTGTCTGTGCCTGTGTTCAAATCCAGGTGGTCTGGTTCTATAGAGCCTGTACTTTAAAAAATACTTTTATTTTGAAATCATTATAGATTCATAGGTTACCAAAAAATACAGTGAGTTTGAAGTACCATTTACCAAGCTATCCCTATTGGCAAGCTCTTCAGAATGACAGTCACAGCCTATACTTTGCTATCCTGCCTTCTAAGGCACTTGTGTATCCGTCCTTCATTTCACAGGGGAAAGAACGGAGGCCTAGATGAGCTAATTTTTTTATTGATTATGACAGTTGCATCTCTTCCTTCATAATCTTGTTATGGTAAAGGGACTCCCTCAAATTACTGGAATTGTTGAAGACTTCTGCCAAGAATAGCTCATTCCTTTCTATTGCCAATTTTGTTCATATTGATTTCTTACACATTTAGCATTTTTTGTTTGTTTTCTGTTATCTGCTCAATGTAGATTTCTATTCTTCCTTTAATAGTTCATACTGACTCTTTTCTCAACCTATTTTCCATGACATTTTTTAAGTTAACATTATTTTCTTTAGTATTATTTGGGTTGTGAACATTTTACAGTTTTTTCTTTTTTTGGGAGAGATTTTGCTATAGGATGTGTGTACTTTCTGGAGAGAAAGCCAGAGAGCGAGAAATCACCCCCTAGTGTGGCTGGCCATGCTGCAATTCCATCCCCTCCATTCTCCTCTTGGGATTTTGGGTGGGCATGCATGCACACATGCCCAGTGTGAATTTTAAGCCTCTGGGTCTGGGACTCAAACCACAGTGGACTACCATTATGCCATCTGTTGGTCCCAGGTTTTTCTTTCTCTTTTCTTTTCTTTCTTTCTTTTTTTTTTTTAATCACTTAGAATAGCCAGAAATCATGGTTTACAATATAATTTTGAAATGAAGTGGGGTATCATCATCTTCCTCTATATTTAAATTTTTTAAAAAATGACTTTATTTATTTTTTTGGACCAGCAGGTGGCATAATGGTTGTCACTGGACTCCCACGTAGTCAACCATGGTTCGATTCCTGAACCTGGAGGCTTAAAACTCATACCAGGTACATGTGCTAGCATGCCCAAAATCCTGAGAGCAGAATGGAAGAGAAGAGATTGCAGTGTGCCCATTCCCCCCTGGGGGGTAATTTCTCACTTTCTGTCTCCCTGTTTCTCTGGTAAGCACATGTACCCTATAGCAAAAATCTCTATAAAAATTTTTTATTTATTAGTATTATATTTTTAAAAGTTGCTATAGGGCAGGTTTGCTCACCAGAGAGAGAGACAAAGAGAGGGAGAGAGAGAGAGAGAGAGGGAGAAAGTGAGAAAACAAGCCATTAGGTCCTAGGACTTGAAATACCGTAGGCCATGTGGGAGTCCCGCACCTTAACTGCCATGCCACCTGCTGGTCCCTCCTCTCTATTTTTTTATGTTTGTTAAACTAACACAAGGATGACTAAAAAAAGTGAAGAATAGTTTTAAGTAAATTTAAACTATTAAATACTTACTAGCAATTTCTATATAGATAAAGAGAAAGAAATATGATATACTGTCCTCAAAGAGCTTAAATATATGAAAAGTTAAATAATAGAGATGGTAAATAAGCAAGTTAATTGTCTAATCCAAGAACTCTCACCAGGCAGTGCATAGTTAATTTCTAATTTCATACTTACAAGTTTAGAAGTAGGAGTGACATTTGGAAGTCTGTGAGGAGCAGGAGTTTTTTGTTGTTTTGCTTTTTGTTTTTTGTTTTAAATTTGTTTATTTCCTGAGAAAGAGAGAGACAAAGAGATCCTCACACTATCAACAGGGTCTTCATTCTGCAGTGCTCCCTTGGCTGGCCTGAAGAGCAGGAGTTTAAACTATAGCTAGAATTATTTGAAAGTTATGAGAATAAGGAAGAAATTATTCCAGATGATGATAAAGGCACTAGAACTTGTATGAGATGAGACAATGCAAGACAAAATCATCTGAGGCTACTGAGAAAGCCATTATAGTCTCTAAGGAGTGGAACGATCATCAATACATGTTGTATGTTTGCTCTGCTGTGGGTTCTAATAAAGAGCGAAGCATTTGGGATTTTATGGATCATAGATATAAATCATATTTTTACTTTCTCTGTTCTTACCACCTAAGATCACCAGGCATAACTGAATATAGATGATATACGCACAGTAATTAATACTTACACCAATATATCTGAGAGAGAGAGAGAAAGAGGGAAAGTGAGAAAGCAAGTCACCAGTCTGGGACTTGAACTGCAGTTGGCCACATGGGAGTCTGCTGTCGCAACCACCATGGCACCTGCTGGTCTTGTGATTATTATCTTCTTTTAGTCTTATATACTTACAGAAATAAAGAATTTCCCCTAGTGACTTTTCATCAGAAGCAAACATCTGGACAGTGTAAAAGTTAGGTTATGAAATTCCCAAGATCAATTATCTTTTTTGTATACCTGAGTATGGTCAGCTTTTTGTTTCAAAGTAATTATTAAAAGTTAGGAAATTAAAATGCAGGATATGGCTCCTATATTTCCCTTGACAGTCTTGTTTTTCTGGTACTTTATTTCTTAGAACTTATTTTTCTTAAGAGAGATTTTTGCTTTGGGGCATGTACTCTCACCAGAGAGATAAAGACGGAGAGATAGAAAGTGAGAAATCACCCATGGCCATGCCACAATCCTTTCTCCTTCATTCTTCTCTTGAGATTTTGGTCATGCACGCATGCATGCTCGCCCAGGGTGAGTTTTTTGTTGTTGTTGTTGTCAATAAGAAATTTACTTGTTTTTTAAAAATTAAAATGCTGGCATTGTCCAGAAAAATTTAACAGGTTTATTTATAGTTGTTATAAAATTGAACTGCTGAGACTTTTTCACCAAAACATTTTGACTTGCATTAATGCCTTACACCCCTACATTTATATTAAATATCTACACAAATGAAAAATGGAGAAACTGCTAACACTTGATTTCTGTCCCCTATTTTTTTTGGGGGGGGGAGGAGAGGTTTTTGCTATAGGGCGTGTGCTCTTGCCAGACAGACAGACAGACAGAGAGACAGAAACAGAGAGGCAGAAAGTGAGAAATCACCCCCCTACGGGGGATGGCCACGCCGCTCCTCCATTCTCCTCTCGGGATCTTGGGCATGCACGCACATGCGCCCGGAGTGAGTTTTAAGCCACCAGGTCCGGTACATGAACCACGGTTGACTACGTTGGGAGTCCAGCGACATAGCCATTACGCTAACAGCTGGTCCCTCTGTCCCCTATTTTCTTTTTTTTTTTCTTTCTCTTTCTTTTTTTGGAGAGGTTTTTGCTATAGTGCATGTGCGCTCTACAGAAAGACAGAGAGACAAAAAACGAGAAATCACCCCCCACCCCAGGGGGGATGGCCACGCCACAATCCCTTTCCCTTCATCCTCCTCTTGGGATCTTGGGCATGCACACACACGTGCCCGGCGTGACTTTAAGCCACCAGGTCTGGGATTCAAACTGTGGTTGACTACATGGGAGGCCTGCGACATAGCCCTTATGCCAACTACTGGTGTCTCTGTTCCGTTTTCTACTTGCAGTCATATACTTTGATACCTTTTGGCCCCATGGGGAAAAAATATCTAACATTCAGAACTATTAATAACAGGAAGAAAAGAAAGAAAAAAATGTTTTTTTTGAGAATGAAATGTTTTTCATCATAGTGGATTTTTAAGCATGTTCTCCAGGTATGTGGCATGCTAGCTGGATGTCTTTTGGCATAATTGTTAACATGGTTGGCATGGATAGCACACAAGTTGGTATCTTTAAAAAACCCAACCAAGTAGGTCTCAGTTGTCTCCTGCAAAGCACCAGTAGCTGGGCTGTGAAAGTGAAGATTTGTTTTTAAGTCCTGAACAATTTCTCATACCAGACGCCAGAAAGGAAGTTTGTGAATCAGAAGTTCAGTGGCTTTCTGATAACGTCTAATTTCACGGAGTGCCACAGTATCGGGTCTGTAACGGTGAAGTTTCTCCATCCTCCAGTAGAGGGCGCACTCTTGTGAACGGCTTTTGTAGCCAGTTGCTTCCTGGAGGCTTTACCAATGGTGCATTTGCCGGCTGTCTGCTTTGTAAGAGCCATGGTATAGAGACCTTCTCACCTACCACCCTTCTGCTGGAACTTGTGAGCTAGCGGAGATGCTGGCATTGGAGAGCGACAGCAGCGTGATGAATGCGAACACCCCAGGGTCAGTTTTAAGCTGCCAGGTCCAGGACTCCAACTGCGCGGGTTGACTATGTGGGCGTCCAGCCATATAACCGTTAGGCCATCTGGTCCCTATTTCTTAGAACTTTATAGAAAAGGCCCTTGTTATTAGATGCATTACAGAAAAATAAAATATACCAGATGTTTACACTAAAAGTTTTTCATTAAAAATTCCCTTTTCCTGTTCTATAAGATACAGGTTTATATAAAGCTTGCTGTGTAGCTACTAGAAGTTTCCAACCCCTCTATTTTTACTTAATTTCAAAACCATAGGAATTTTTATATTCTGGATGCTTTAAAATATATTGTGTTTGGAACCATCAAAGTGCTCAAGTTAGTCATTTGTAAGTAGGTATAGAGAAAGCTGAGAGTCCTTTCTTTAAGACTACTGTTGCTATGGTAATTACTGAATTAGAAGGTTAATGCTTTTGACTGTTGGCTTGTCCTGGAAGTTTAGAATGGGCAAAAAGTCAAGAATGACTTTTTGTGTTGTATCTTTCTAGTATGACAAATGGGTTGTAGTAAGATTGTATATCACTTCTCTGATAAAAGGAAAAGACAAACCAAATGCTCACCTCACCAACAGTGTATGGCTTTGTGAGAGTTCACTAAATAAAAAGTAGTAATGGGAATGATTTGCTTATGAAATGAGATGTATGGCAGGTTATCTTTATATATGTGGTATATCACAGACTGGTACTTAAGACAGATATGAACACTGAACTTATGTTTAAAAGCATAGTTTTAATGTTAATAGTGATTTTTTTCTTCTTTTTTTTTTTTTGGAGAGGTTTTCGCTATAGGGCGTGTGCACTTGCCAGAAAGACAGAGAGACAGAAAGCAAGAAATCACCCCCCAGGGGGGATGGCCACGCCACAGTTCCCTCTCCTCCATTCTCCTCTCGGGATCTTGGGTATGCACGCTCACGCACTCGGCGTGAGTTTAAACCACTGGGTCCAGGACTTGAACCACAGTTGACTACATGAGAGTTCAGTGACATAGCCATTACGCTAACTGCTGGTCCCAGTGTTAGTAGTGATATTAACAGAGGTGGGTATTTAAATAGCTTTTGGGGCCAGCAGATGGCATACTAATTAAGGCACTGGACTCCCAAATGACTGACTACAATTCAAGTCCCAGACCTGGTGGCTTGAAAATCACATTTGGGCATGTGTGTGCATGCCCAAAATCTCAGGAGGAGAATGGAGGAGAAGCAATTGCCGCATGTCAGTCCCCTAACAGGGTGATTTCTCACTTTCCTTCTCTTTGTATTTCTCCTCCTTTGGTGAGTGCATGTGCCCTATAGCAAAAACCTCTCCAAAACCTTTTCCTTTGAAAACCTTTCCTTTTTTTTTTTTTTTTTCAGTTTTTTTGGGCTTATTGCATTCTATAGCTTACTTTTTCAGAGCAATTTTCTTTTTCTTCTTTTTTTTTTCTTTTTTTTGGAGAGGTTTTTGCTATAGGGCACGTGCGCTTGCCAGACAGAGACAGAGAGGTAGAAAGCGAGAAATCACCCCTCAGAGGGGATGGCCATGCCGCAATCCCTTCTCCTCCATTCTCCTCTCGAGATCTTGGGCACGCACACACACGTGCCCGGCGTGAGTTTAAGCCACCGGTCTGGGACTCGAACCACTGTTGACTACGTGGGAGTCCAGCGACATAGCCATTACGCTAACTGCTGATCCCCAGAGCAATTTTCTTTTTAATAAAGGTAAAATTCAAGGACCAGCAGATGGGAAATGGTTACGTCACTGGATTCCCATGTTGTTGGCTGTGGTTCAAGCCCTGGACCCTGTGGCTTAAAACACACTGGATGCGTGTGCCTGCATGCCCAAAATCCTGAGAGGAGACTAGAGGAGAAGGGATTGCAGTGTGGCAATCCCCCTGGGGGTGATTTCTCTCTTTCTATCTCTCTGTCTGTCTCTGTCTCTCTGGTGAGTGCTCGAGCTCTATAGCAAAAATCTCTCTTAAAAAAAAAGATAAAATTCACCATTTTAACCATTTTGAATTGTATAATTCAATGATTTTTTAATATGTTCACAATGTTGTACAGTCTTGCCACTATCTAATTCCAGAACTTTTTATCACCTAATAAGAAATCCCATACCCTGAGGCTGGCTGGCAAGAGGTGTATTGGTTAAGGGCACTGGGTTCCCACATGGAGGTTGGAGTCCCAGAACTTGTGGCTTGCTTTCTCACTTTCCCTCTCTCTCTCTCTCTCTTTCTCTCATTCTATCCCTCTCTGGTCAAATTAAAAAATAGATAAATAAAGTTAAATAAAATGATCCTTTAAACAAAAGGAAAAAGAGATCCCATACCCATTAGCAGTAACCATCTTCCTTCTCCCCCTGCTACCTGGAAACCATTAATCTATAGTCTTTCTTCTGTGGATTGTCTGTTCTGGACATTGCATTTAAGTAGACTATAAAATATGTGTCCTTTTTTTGTCATTGTCTTTTCTTCTTCTTGTCCTTTTATTTTTTGTTTTAATTGCCAAAGGGTGCTTATGCTCATCAGAGAGAGAGAGAGTGAGGGAAGGAGAGGGAGGAAAGCAAACCCCTAGTGAAGTGCGGTTATGCTACAATCTCTTTCTCTTCCGTTTCTTTATCCTGTCAGGATTTTGTGCTTGCATGTGCATGCATTTGGTGTCTTCTTCAAGCTGCCTGGGCTGGGATTCAGCCATAGTAGGCCACATGGGATCTGGCTTCTTTAGCCACTAGGCCACTGGCCCGTCTGTTTCTTCTTTCAGGTAGTACAATGTTTTTAAGTTTCATCCATCTGTATCATGTAGCAGTACTATATAAAGGCTGAATAATGTTTCACTATGTGCCTAATACTACATTTTGTGTATCCATTTATCAGTTGATGAACTGTTTCTTCTTTTGGCTATTAACTATATGACTGTTCATATATGTTTTTACGTAAAAACATACTTTTAATTCTCATGGGTATATGCCTAGGAGCAGAATTTCTGAGTCGTGGTAATTCCATATTTAACTTTTAGAGGAGTGGCCAAAATGTTTTCCACAGTGACATTTTACATCCTTACTAGGAATGAATGAGAGTTGCCAATTTCTTCCTGTGTTTGCCAATAATTGTTATTTTTCCTTTTAAAAAAATTATGGACATGGAGCCAGCAGATGCCATGGTAGTTAAAGTGTTAAACTCTCACATGGCAGATGGCAGTTTGAGTCCTGGATCTGGTGGCTTGTTTTCTAACTTTTCTTCTTTCTCTCCATCTCTCTGTCTGTCTCTGGTGAGCACATGTGCCCTGTAGCAAACTTAAAAATAATAGCAAGAATAATAATAAGTAAAAATTTAAAATTATGATCATTGTAATGGGTGTGAAATAACATCTTACCGTGGTTTCGATTTGTGTTCTCCTAGTGACTAATGATGTTAGTGCTTTTCATGTGCTTGTTGGCCACGTATACATCTTTGGAAAAATGTCTATTAGGGTCTTTTCACCATTTTTTAATTGGGTGGTTTATCTTTTTGTTGTTGAGTCACAAGAGTTCTTTTTATATATTTTGATATTAGACCCTTCTCAAACATGTGATTTGCAAACGTTTTCTCTGTCCTGTACATTGCCTTTTCACTTCCTCAATAATTGCCTTTCATGTACACACTTTTTTAATTGCCAAAGAGCACTTGACTCACCAGAGAGAGAGAGGGAGGGGGAGAGAAGCGCTCCCCAGTGTGGTATGGTCAGGCCACAGTTCCTTCTCCCTAGTTCTCCATCCTATTGGGATATTGGACATGTACACACATGGGCTGGATGTGTTTTTCAAGACTCCAGGGCTGGTATATAAACCATGGTTGGCCATATGGGATCTAGCTCCCTTAACCAGTTAGGAAGTTATCGGGCTGGCCCTCATCTTTAATTTTGCTGAAGTCCAATTTATCCATATTTTCTTTTGTTGCCTCTGATTTGGGTGTCATATGTATAGCTGAAGTTTACTTTTGACATAGTTGCCACCTCTTGGTACCTTAAGGCTTAACTGTTTTCCTTTAGCAGGTTTTCCCCTCCCTTTTCAAATAGCTTTTTGCCTCAGTGACTCACTTCTTAGTCCTTACTCCATAGGTATTTTAGTGAAGAAACTCAAAGAACCTTCTTTGTAGGATAACTTTAGGTGCTTGATGAAAAAAAATTAATGGATGCTGGGAAGAAGAATCTGGCCTTTGGTGATTAAAGGCTTGGGAAACAATTTAAAGCTTTGGGGTCTAGGAGAAAGAAGCAGTGAACCTTCTTTCTTTCTTCCTTTCTTTCTTTCCTTCTTTCTTTTTTAACTACTCTGCATATTTCATTGTCATATAATATTAATTACAGGTATAATGCTAAGCCTGAAGTTTTTGTAAGGCTTTAAGTTTGAAACTTTCCTTCTATCTATTTCTATCTAACCACATTGTCTAGACAAGACCTAGGTAAATATTGTAGTTGAAAGATTAAGGTTAGACAAGACCTTATAAACTTGAATAAAGCGGTTAGCTCAGTGAACAAAGAACAGTCCTTGAATTTGCAACAAATGGAAGGGAACTTGATGTAATCAAACTGAATCTTTACCTTGCTTGCAGTCAGAGATTTTCCTATCATTAGTGCTAATTCTTATACTATTGATAATGATTGCTGACATTGTTTTTTCTTGAGATACTATCTTTTAAAGTTTCTAATCCCTAATAACTTCATAGATAATTGATTTCCGTTTTTTCTAAATATCTTCATAGTCTAAGATTAGGTTTTCTGTTTTTCCAACTCTTACACAATTTAGAAAATGTCATGGGGGATATGTTGTACTTCTTTGCTTCAGTAAATAATGCTTTTAAGAATGAGAGGTTCAGGGACCAGCAGATAGTATAACAGTTATGTCACTGGCCTCCCACATAGTCAACCATGGTTCTAACTCCAGATTTAAATTCATGCTGGGTGCATGTGCGTGCGTGTCTAAGATCCTGAGAGGAGAATGGAGAAGAAGGGATTGAGGTGTGACCATACCCCGTGTGTGTGTGTGTGTGTGTGTGTGTGTGTGTGTGATTTCTTTGTTTCTGTCTCTCTGGTTGAGCACATGTGCCATATAGAAAATTCTCTCTAAAAAAAATAAAAAGAATGACAGGTTCAGCTTCAATGATAACCCTGAAACCCACTTTTTTAAAAAAAAATTTTAATAGTGCTTTACTAAAATACACATTTAACTTCTGTTATTACTGTTCCTAGTTTTTATCAGTATTTAACACTATGCAAAATATGTGTGCTCTTTTCCTGCTTTTGTCTCAGATTTAATTTTGAATTTTTATCTCATCGCAATTAGTGCATATGTGAGAGAAAGAGAGAGAGTGAGGGAGAGGAGAAAAAAGAGAGGGAGAGGAAAACAAAGGAAAAGGATGTTCTTTAGAAACTAGGCTACAGGGACCAGCAGATGGCATAATGGTTATGTAACTGGACTCTGCCTTAGTCGACTGAAGTTCGAGTTCTGGATCTGGTGACTTAAAACTCAAACCAAGTGCGTGCATGCGCGCACACGTGTGCGCGCGTGTGCACGTGCCTCAAATCCTGAGAGCATAATGGAGGAGAAGGGATTGCAGCATGGCCACCCCTCTTGGGAAATACTTTTTCACTTGCAGCCTTTCTGTCTCTCCAGCGAGTGCATGTACCCTATAGCAAGAATCTGTATCTAAAAAACCCAAACTAATCTATAAAGGAATTTTACTTTTAGGAGTTTATCTTAAGGACATAAACAGAAATGTGATGTTTTCCACACAGATGTTCACTGCAGTAATATGCATAATAGCACAAAACTGGGCACAATCTTAAAATCCAACATACACTGGGGCCAGCCGGTAGCTTAATAGGTTAGGCACTAGATCCCCACATGGTTGACCGTGGTTCAAGTCCTGGACCCCAGTGGCTTGAAACTACATGGGGCATATGTACATGCATACCTAAAATCCTGACAGGCAAATGGAGAAGAAGGAATTGTGGTATGGCCATCCCCCCTCAGGGGTGATTTCTCATTTTCTGTCTCTTTGTGTCTCCAGTGAGTGCACGCCTCCTACAACAAAAACAAATCTCTTTTAAAAAAATTCAGCCTCAACTATTGGTTCAGTAGATTATGGTGCAGACTCATTCATCAAACAACTTGGCAATCATTAAAATGATGTTATAGGAGATTACTTATTGATGTGGAAAAATATTTACTACTTCAAATGCAAACCACAGATTGCAAGATAGTATGAACATGTGTTCTCAGTTCTTTAATGAAAGTTATAAATATGCATAGAATTAAGTTTTGAAGATTGTGTACCAGAATTTTAATTGTTATCTCTGCATGGTAGGATTATGAGCTTTTTTTTTTGTTTTTTTTTTTGTTTAGGTTTTTGTGATAGGGCATGTGGGCTCGCCGGAGAGAGACTGACAGAGGGAAAGTTATCCCCTGGGGTAACTGACCATGCTGCAATACCTTCTCCTCCGTTCTCTTCTCAGATTTTGGGCATACACACACATGCACCCAATATGATTTTCTTGGGTCGGGGACTCCAATCATGGTTCAGTGCCTTAACCACCACGTGACCTGATGGTCCTAATTATGCGCTTTTGTTTTTATTTGAAGAGTCATATATTGATTTTATATTAAGGAAAGTTTTTTTTAATTCTATGCTAATATTGTTGATCATTTTAATAACTTCATTTTGTTTCTTAGATGTTAAATACTTTGTTCTCTTTCATCTCAGTGTGTGTACTATAGTTTGTCATAATATTAGGGTAAATAACCTCATGTAGCCTATATGCACACAGAAGACAGAATCATTATATAATGATGTTCCAGATTTTATCTGCAGTTGGTGACTTTAGATTATGATATTCTTTAGATTATATTTTGGAGCCCAGTGCTTATTTGGCCAGTCAAGATTGCACATAACTTTTTGCGATTTCACTTAGTCACCTTATCAAAGAATTGGGTCTCTGTGACAGAAATAGAGAGATCATTCTCTCTGAAAAGATTGATACAATTTACATGTATTCTCATACTATATATATTAGCTTGCTAAAACTGCCGAAACAAAGTCACAGACTGGGTGGTTTAAACAACAGACATTTATTTTCTAATAGTTCTGGGTGCTAGTAGGCCAAGATCAAGATGTCAGCAGATTTGGTTTCTTCTGAGGCCCTTCTTCTTGGCTTGCAGAGGCCACCCTCTAGCTACCTCTTCACTCGATTGTTCCTCTGTGCAGGCGTGCCCTTGTCTCTCTGTGTCCTAGGTCCTCTTCTTACAAAGACATCAGTCGTATTGGATTAGGCCCATCCTAATGACCCCATTTTAACTTAATTATTCCTTGAAAGGACTTGTTTCCTAATAAAGTCACAATGTCAGATACAGGGGTTAGGGCTTCAACAGAAGAATGTGGGGAGGAAACACAACTCATTTTAAAACACTATCATTTATGGTAAATTTTAATTGCAAGGTTCAAGTAATGATGTTGAAATAAGTTTTGTAAATATCAATGGTTATTGTAGACTATTATAACATTTTAAAGAACTATAGCTGTTTTATATGGGAAGGAATGTAGAAGATTCTAACAGATTAATACTAATTATTTTATTTCTCTGGAAAAGTAACACATACATTATGACTATTGATGATGAGTTCACTGGTATATAAAGAACAGTATCTTTCATAAGTGTTAATAAAATATCAGTATCAAATCAAATATATAGAGAGCTGTCAACTGAAGAGGGATTAGAATTAAAGGGGAATAGAATTAAAATTAGGGGGAAACGATATAAAAAAGTTTTTCTTACTGTCATTTAGAACTTCCTTTCTGTGAATGTGCATTCCTGAAGGTTGGTCAGTACTTTGTCCTGAGATTCCGAATTTGCTTCACTGTTGTAGAGGAAATTCATGTATTTAATGTGGTTATTGGGGGAGGTGTGTGTGATTATTTTTCTTTTGACTCTAAAATTCTTTAAGTGTAAGGTGGTCATTTTTGTCTTTCAAGAGGCTACTTTACTTCACCTTTATGTAACTAAGATAAAAAATTTTTTTAAATCATTAAAACTTTAAGGTACAGATTAATTATCAAGGTTAATCATTACATTTAATATTCTGAGGACTATATTCTGTTACTTTCCTTCTCCCTCTAGTGGGCAGAAAACACTTCAAAATATTACATGGAAGTGTTAATATTAGGTATTTCCATACAGTTTTAGCTTTCTTATAAATTAAAAATTGTTATTATTTCAGAGTTATTAAAGAGAATGCCTTATTCCTTTCTAGGCATAATAATGGATCCTTAAATGTGGAAGATGTTCTTACCAGCTTTGACAATACAGGAAATGTTTGTAAGTTATATGCTCATTCTATAGGAATATATTTAGTGTTTCAATAAGTGAATTTATAGTTTTTTTTACTAGCATTTATCATACTCACAAATGTGTGTGTGTGTGTGTGTGTGTGTGTATTAGAAACTCTTACTGTTTTTAGCTGAAAATAAGCCTTGTATACAATGCACCTACTAAGTGTGTTATGGCAGCTTTAACACTGTGTGTGTGCGTGTGTGTGACAGGATGTAGGTCAGAAAGAACACTAGACTCTCCGGTACTGTTCTTTTTGTTTCTTATGTTCATTTGCACTTCAGTCATCCAACAGAGGGGCTGTTTCTTTACTGAGTTTTGGGTGCTTTCTTTGCCATCCCTTCCTTCTTCACTCTTTCATTATAGAATAAAACCAGAACATGTTTTCTTTGGTGCTAATATACTTCAGTACCAGAGCCTTTTTGTTTGATGAAATATTAAAATATTATTGAATATATTGACTTTTCATCTCAGTCTCTGATGAAGAGGTGATGGATTTCTCTATTGAGAAAATCACTTAAATAATTCTTATAGTTCTTATTAGTTTTATATGATGAAAGAAATCAGCCAAGAATATCTTTTTGTGGGGCCAGCAGTTAGTGTAATGGTTATGTCCCTGGATTCCCACGTAGTTGACTGCGGTTCGCGTCCTGGACCCGGTGGCTTAAAACTCATGCCGGGCGCGTGTGCGTGTGTGCCCAAGATCCTGAGACAAGAATGGAGGAGAAGGGATTGTGGTGTGGCCATCCCCCCTGGGGGGGTGATTTCTCGCTTTCTGTCTTCTATCTCTGTCTGGCTAGTGCACGTGCCCTATAGCAAAAACCTCTCAAAAGAAAAAAAGAGTATCTTTTTGTGACTGAATTAAACGTTATATCATGATAGAAGATGTGTACTCCTTTATGTATTTTGCATAGGATATTTCTCCTGATATAGTGAGTTATCAGTAAGATAAGATCATTTAAATGTAAAAATAATATTCAAATTTTTTTCTCAAAAGAAGTTTTAGAATTGCAACTTCTTTTTCTTAATTTTAATTTATTTTATGTATTTCTATACATCACTCACTTGAAAAGTGAATTCTCCTAACATGAATAAACTTCACACCAGTCCAGTTGAGGATACTATACATGTTATCATCAACAGACAATAATCCATTTCTCTGTCCCATAAATGTTTTGTCTATTATTCTCCTTAAGATCTTTCCTCACACTCTCCCACCTTTCTCACCCTTCTCCCACTTGTATCCAGTGTCTATAACCATTTTCCATGCTTCTTTATCCTCTAATCTTTCTGTTCCTACCAGAGTGTGACAGTTGGTGTATATTAAGTAGAGACATACAGTGTCTCTCTTCCATAGCCTGACTTGCTTCACTCAGCAGTTAATCTTCCATATTTGTCCACTTTCTATCAAAAGCCAGGGTCTTTTTTTTTTTTATGACTGAATAGTATTCCATAGAGTATATGCATCACGTTTTTCCAATCCATTCATCTGTTTGTGGATTTTTAGGTTGGTTCATTGTCTTAGCAATTGTGAATAATGTCGCAGTAAATACAGATGTGCAAGCACTTTTCCAACTAAGTGTAGAACTGCAACTTCTTACTGTCTGAGTGTATTTAACACACTTTACTAACTAGTGCAGCTTTATCAAAATGAGTTAGATTTGTACAGAATCATCTCTAGTAATATTCAAGTAATACTTTGCTTTTAATGTTCACGTTATAGCAAGCTTTTGATTTTATTTTTAAAATGATTTATATATTTTCTCACTAAGGAATCTAAAACTGTCTAATATCCTTCTGAAGTATTTAAAATAATACAGTTTTTATTTTCCTGTGGATATTGACAGATGCACTTTTTACTTTGTACATGTTTATACTTCCGAAATTAGTTTCCGTTTGCATATCTCATGTTTCTATTGTAGGCTGGACAAGCACTGGTCAAGGCATACTAAGGTAGTTGAAAAGATATTCTTTAGCTCTTGGATAATCTTAAACATCATTAAATCGGGTTTATACATACATAATTTCAGAATGTGATTCTAGAATGCTAAATGCAGAATTAAAGAAAAATGTTTATTTTTTCCTCAAGTGTGAGAGAGACAGAGAGAGAGAGCAGGCACTCCCAACAGGATCCAAATGCCATAATCTGTCCCCAGCCCTAGCACCCCTGGATCACACCCTGCATACTCAGGGAGACTCCAGATGTGAACTTGGAGCCTTCCCATGCAATCAGCCTCGCAGAGCATCACACCTGACAGCTGCACTACCATCTGGCCCCTACATACAGAATTTTTGATTCAGTAATATAAAGGTCAAGTAGTGTTCCCAATGACTCAGTATGAAATAGGGCCACTAGCTGGAAGCATTAAAAAAAATTAATTTCCTAAAGGTCTATTATTTTTTAAAGCATGAATAACAATCTTATCTTTCTCTAACATTTTTTCCCCATCTACTTGTCTCACACACCCCCAGAATTGTTGTATTAACAAATGAATTAAACAATTGGGGAGATTTCACATTGAATATTTCACTGCTATCTATTGTTTGGTGGAAAGGTTTGAGACTTTGGAATGAGACTCACTTACATTTGAATCCTGGCCCTAAAATTCATTTGAGCAATTTATATCATCTCTAGAAACCTTATTTTTTTTCATTTCTTAGGACCAGGATATAATGTATAGCAAGTGCCTAATACACTGCGTGTTCTAAGATTGATGCTTATAAATGGAAGCTATTTATTAATTATTACTGGAAATGAGTTCCTCTAAAACCTTTTTTTCAATGACAAAGGTAATATTATTGAGGATTTTTCCGATTGTCTTAAATTATTTTGATTAAACTAAAAAGGCAGGAAAATTAAATTACCAAAATACATGCTGAGAATCTCTAACCTGGCAATCTCAAATCCAAATGCTCCAAAATCCAAAACTTTTTGAGTGTTGATATGATGCCAAAAGTAGAAAATTCTATACCTGATCTCATGTGACAGGTGGCAGACAAAATACCGTAAGACAAAAATATTATATAAAATTACTTTCAGGCTCTGTGTGTAAGGTGTATGTGACACAAATCAATTTTGAGTTTAGAGGTGGGTTTTATCCCCATAATATCTCATTATTTATATACAAACATTTAAAACTCTGAAAAAATATTTTTTAAGTCCACGGTGCTCTGGTACTATGCATTTCAGATAATTTATTAAGGTGTAGTAATTTATTAAAATGTTTTGTTATGAATATAATCTTAAAGACACAAATGTATTGTTAAGCATTGGAAGTGTGGTGACAAAGCAAAAAGCCTATTAAAATATGTTGTTTGGTGGACTTTTTATGCTCCTTTTATTTTAAAAGAAAAAATCTTTATGGATGTTTGACTTAATGATAATTGATAAAATCCTGTTCCAGTAAAGTAAATATTGATTATAACTTGGATACAATCTTTGGCATGAAGTGGTTGTAGATTGAAAAAATGATTTTTCACTTGATGCCTCAAATTTTTTATTTTATTACACTAACAGTGTTACTAGGTTGACTTTGTGAGTAGACAACCCAGCAGAGGGCGCCACAATCATAATTCTGCCTCTCAGCCCAATATAATTAGAATAAATGATGAATAATAACTGTAAGCCTTCACCATGTAAACATGTTAAGCTGTGCTTAAACACTTCTGTTTGATTTATTTCTAATATATTTAATATACTCAGCAATTCATTGATATAAAAATAGATTTTCCCTGGTTGATTTTTGAGTTCAAGTATTTTTTATTTTAAGTATTGGTTTAATTTTTGTATTTCTAGCTTTAAATAAAGAAATACTTATGGTCTTGCTAGCCTTAATAGAGATAGAAAGTTCTATGCAAGAGTGTCAATTCTTAAATCACCACCGTGGCAGTATACTGAAGAATATTTATTGATAGGAAGAAGAAAAAATTTTTCTACTCATTTGAGAAAATCAGTTGTTGGAATTAACTATTTATTTTAGTAGTTTGTATCCTAGTTAATAGTACTTCCTGATAATAGAAAAATAATTAAAATATTTTATAGTCACGGAAATCTGATATGTATATATAGTAAACATGATAGCGTCATGGCGTAGCTGAACTATATAACCTCAATTTCAAGTTAATTTTTAAAATCAGAGAATGATTTTATTCATTGTACATTTTCAAAGATGAAAGGATCAGTCTTGAATTTGTTCATGCTCTAACCAAAAAGATATGGAAAAATCTCTTATTTTCTGATGTATTAGAAAATATTCTTTGTATTTGCTTCTATTGTTTGGAAGTATAATAATTTTAGATGTATTACCTGAAAGACATTTTGTGTTTTAGAGCTATCCTTTCACTGCTTGAATACCTTTGAATGTTGTAGGGAGAAATTAAAATAAAATGAAAAATAAATAAATCTCACACAGAATCGATCATTTCTGTGTCATGATTTACATGTAATAGAAGACCCCAGCCTTCATTTATCTATTTTTATTTGCTATGTGGAAAACAAACTGTCTTGAAAGCCAAATCCTTTGTGCTTATCTGTAACTAGGGACAGGTACGCCTATTTCACTCTAGTTTCTACTACTTGAGAACCTATTTCCTTCCAAGATATTGAAGCTGCTCTGCAGAAAGGTGGTACCTGCTATTGATTCATCATGTCTGGAAAGAAATACTGGCAAGCTACCTGGTATGGCATCCTTTACCCCAACCAAGGTGCAGGTTGCATCTGTGTTGCATTTGACTTATCCACTCAGAGACCTTGGGTAACAAGTGCTTGCTTCTGTTTTCTCTGTGGGCAGTCCCTTTTCCAGCCAGTTTCCTGACCTCTAGTTAAGGAAGCCTCACCCTGCCGTGTCTCTTCCAAAGCTATTTCCTCTTTTTCCATTGTTATCTCTTTCTATTGCCACCATGCTTTTTTTTTTTTTTTCCTGCCAACACTTATAATTTTTTGTTTTTTTCTTCATGAGAGATTTTCACTATAGGGCGTGTGTGCTCTCCAGGAAGACAGAGAGAAACAGAGAGACAGAAAGAGAGAAATCACCCCTCCAGGGGGATGACCACACCGCAATCCCTTCTCTTCCATTCTTCTCTCAGGATATTGGGCACGCATGCGCATGCATCCAGTGTGCATTTAAGCCACCAGGTCCAGGACTCGAACCACGGTCGACTACATGGGAGTCCAGCGACGTAGTCATTACACCATCTGCTGGTCCCACCACCATGCATTTTGAAAATTGTGATTCTCCTCAAAGATTAGCAGGTTGATTTGGGGATTTATAAAATCTCATCCATGTTTCAGTTATACTTTTTTTAAAGTGTAGCATATTTGATAGCATGAATGAGGGAATCATTATTCCACAATTTATTTTACACAATATATACAATATAATGCACATAAGCCTTTAAAGGATAGGGGTTAATAGTTATTATATGTAATTTCAGTAATGTAGTATGAATCAGGATTCCTGGCTAATGTTGCAGTTTAAATTTGGAGAACGTATTGGTAAAACCCATCTGTTATTCTTTGAAAACTTCTTTTCTCCCAGCTGGGGTACATAACAGCACCCTGTGGTAGTTGGTGTCTAATGAACTCCGGGAGAAATTTGTAGACCTTCTGTTGTATATTCGTTTATATGTGACAATGGTCACTTATTTTCTTCTCCAGTGAATCCTAGGGCTGACCTGGACTTGGAACGTGCACACAACTAGTCTTTGCTTTCTGCTGGTCTGAGAGTAGGACCTGCTTTGCGACGCATTCGTAATGGATCTATTTAGGGATCGTAACCAAATATTACTGAAGGAACTTTTTTTTTTCCTTTTCCTTTTAAAATTTTCTCTTTCTTTCTTTCTTTCTTTCTTTCTTTCTTTCTTTCTTTCTTTCTTTCTTTCTCTCTCTCTCTCTCTCTTCTCTCTCTCTCTCTCTCTCTCTATTTTTTTCTCTCTCTCTCTCTTTTTTTTTTTAAGAGGTTTTTGTCTTAGGGCATGTGTACTTGCCAGATAGAGACAGACAGAGACAGAGAGAGGGAAAGTGAGAAATCACCCCTGGGAGGGAGTTGGCCACACCACAATTCCTTCTACTCCATTCTCTTCCCAGGATCTTGGGCATGCACACACAAACGCACACCTGGTATGATTGTCAAGCCACCGAGTCTGGGATTTAGATTGCGGTCGGTCAGCCATGTGGGAGTCCAACAATGCCATCTGCTGGCTCCTAATGAAATACTGTTATTAAAACAAAAAAGTATTTTCCCTTTCTACCTATATTTGGGAAACCAAAGGTAGTAGTTTCTTCGGAAATATAGTCCAAATTTTTAGTATTTCTGTTTCATTGTTAATGTGCTATGTAGTTAGAGCCTGTAATATTGGTAGTGTTATCAAAACTTCAATAATGTTAGATTGGCTTTAAAAATGTTTTTTTCATTCAAATAAAGGTAAATATTTATGTGTGTGTGTATATATATAGAGATGTATGTAATGCACATATACATATGTAATGCATACATACATGTATGCATTTTATATATCTATATATACAGTATATGCATATGCACATATATACTCTTAGTATAAGTCATTGGATTAAAAAAATAAAGAAATTTGGGCTTTATAGGTCATTGCTCTATTTTTAATTAGTGTGGTCATAGAAGGAGCATGGGATGTAAAATTTAGATTTCAGCTCTGTCAGTTATTAGCTGTGTGATCATAAGCAAATCTTGGAACAAATTTCACTGCTTGGGTGAAACTGAGTAAGATACATCAGCTAACCATGTAGCCACTGAGCAATCATAACCCTTTATGTAAAAAGGAATAAGAAATAATAATTGCCTTGTTGTGTGGTAAACATAGCATTAGATAATGTGAAAGCACTCTGTAAACTGTACAAATATTTATTTATTTATTTATTATTTTTTGGAGAGGTTTTTGCTAAAGGGTGCATGCACTCACCAGAAATACAGAGACAGAAAGTGACAAATCACCACCTGGAGGGATGGCCACGCTGCAATCCCTTCTCCTCCATTCTCCTCTCGGGATCTTGGGCATGCATGCACACACGCCCGCTGTGAGTTTAGGCCACTGGGTCCAGTGGGACTTGAACCGTGGTCAACTACATTGGAGTCCAGCAACGTAGCCATTACGCCATCTGCTGGTCCCTATGTATTTTTATTTTTAGTCTTAAAATCGTCTGCCTCATTCTTGAACTTTTTCAGCATCATTGCTATTGGAAAAGACTACAAGACAGGAAATGTTTTTGTTGTGTGCTATTCTGTTTTGCCATTCTATTTACATTTTTTTAAAATATAGAAACATAGTGTAAAACTACATTATGAAAATAGTGTGGCATTGGTGCAGAAATATGTGTACTAATACATGTTCTAGAATAGACAATGACCTGAATTTTAGTAAGAGAGAAAAGGATGAATTCTTCAGTAAATAATATTGGGACCATTGACTTGGAATTTAGAAAACGTAATAAGGTTGACTCCCTTCTGTATACCGCATACCAAAATAAATTTAGATGGATTAAGTATTTAATTAAAAATCTTAACACTTCAGGTGAATAATTTTATTATATTGAAATAAGGGCAGCTCTTCTAAGTGTGACCTGAATCCCATGAATTTTAAACTTTAATATAGAGTGACTAAATTAAGATGTAGGTTCAGCTGAGGTGGAGGGTGCTACTCAGATGCTAAGCTCTTCAGCGTGAGACTGTACGGAAGGACTGGGGTTGGTTCCCTACAGGCTGGATGTGGTAGCATGCCCCTGTAATTCTAGCCACTTGGGGAAGCTGAGGCAGAAGGGTCATGAGCTCAAAGTTAGTCTGGAGTTTGGGCAATATAGTAAGACGCTGTCTAAAAAGGGCCAAGCATGACATTACACATCTGTAGTGCCAGCTTAGAGACTGAGGCAAGAGGATTTTGACATGGCAAGACGCTGTCTTTAAAAGGAAGAGATTTTAAGACTATTTTTTTTTTTTCCAAAAGTAATGTCAACAAAAGTTGTAATACAAATACAAACCAGTAATTAGTACTTATGACATATATGAAGGTAAAGGTATTCTTTTTATTACATAAAGAGCTCCCAAAAATTGTTAACAAAAATATAGGCAGTCCACAAATCTGTAAGAAAAGGAAAATCATAGCCAAAAATTAGAGATTTCACAAAAGAAATGCTGGTGTTCTATAAATACATGAAGTGATTATTGTATGAATAATTGAGGAAAGCCAATTAAAACAATGAGATCTTTTTTCTTTATAGATTGGCAAAGATGAGAGAAAATAAGCAATAATTAGTGAATTGTAGGGAACTGGCTAAGTCAGTAAATTGTAGGAAAGTGGGTATTCTCAGATCCTACTTATGGAAGTGTAAATTGATTCTACTTTTCCAGAGGTGACCTGGCTGTATCTTTCATAATTTTAAGTATCCTTGTCTTTTGATTAAAAATTCCCTTTAAAAAGAAAAACATGAAACCTGTAATGCCAAGCTGTATGTGAAGGGATTTATTGCAGCAAGTGAATAACTGAAAGAAATATAAATATTTAATTTTAACTAACGGGTTAATTATAGATAACACATGCAAATAAAGTACTTCTGATATATATTAATATAGCTGTTCAATATCTACCAGAAATCAGTACAGAAAATAGGATCTTAGCCCTGGCTGTGGTGGTGAGTGTGGGAGTACACCACAGTGTGCAGAGGCTGAGACCTCATGGGAGGCCTGGGTTAGGTTCCTGGCCCAAGTTCCCCACCTAAGCTAAATTGACTGAGCGCGGCGGCACATGCCTGTGGTCCTAACTAACGGGGAGGCTGGGTGGGAGGATTTCAACTTGTTAAGACCCTGTCAAAGATACTTACCTATGTTTCCCTCTCCCTCTCTTTTCAAATAGCAGCAACAAAACAAACTCACTCAATGATTTAGCATAATAAAATTTTTAAAATGAGAAAATATTTCTGTAAAATATATGAACCTGTTAAGTATGTGTATAGGTGGCATTGAACTCTGTCTTAATGCTCAACATTTTGTTGGGGTATTGGGGTTAGAGGTGATTTTTACTTCTTTTTTCTTTTTAAAAAACTTTTTGGGACCAGCAGATGGCAAAATGGCTACGTTGATGGACTCCCACGTAGTCGACCATGGTTCAAGTCCCAGACCCGGTGGCTTAAATCACGCTGGGTGCGTGTGCGTGTGTGCCCAAGATCCCGAGAGGAGAATGGAGGAGAAGGGATTGCGGCATGGCCATTTCCCTGGGGGGTGATTTCTCACTTTCTGTCTCTCTGTCTCTCTCTGTCTGTCTGGTAAGCACATACGCCCTATAGCAAAAACCTCTCCAGAAAAAAAAAAAAACAAAAAAATCCTTTTTGATAGAGAGGTCAGCAGGTGATGTGGTGGTTAAAGGCGCTAAGTTCCCATGTGCCCAACCGCAGTTCAAGTCCCAGACCTGGCGGCTTACTTTCTCTCTTTCTCTCTATCTCTGTTTATCTCTGGTCAAATTAATCATAATAATAACAAATATAATTAAATAGATAAATAATTAAAAAAATTTTTTTCTATAGAATTTGGGTGCCTGCCAGAGAGAGACAGAGAGAAAAAGAGAAAGGAAAAGCAAGAAAGCACTTTCCAGGCTTTAGTCCCTTCTCCATTCTCTTTTCAGGATTTTGGGTACACATACACGTACCCAGTACGTTTTCCAAGCCACTGGGTCTTAGACTTAAACTGTGTCCGCCATATGGGATCCATTTGCTTTAACCACCATGTGGATCCAGGACTTGACCTGCAGTAAACTACATGGGAGTCCAGCAACATAGCCATTACGCTAACGGCTGGTCCCCAGTATTCAGATTTTTTAATGGCATACATTACTTCTGTAGCTGGAAAAAGCAATTTTATTTTCATTTTGAAAAAATATTCTTTAACTTCCAAATCGAGTATTAATTTTTTTGACTGAAAGCTGTGATAAAATCTCAAATTGCCTAGTACAGCACTGTGAAAAAAGAGCAATTCATTTTGCCAGTGGGAGAAAAAAAATTTGTTTTTAATAGTCTTTTTCTCCAAGGAGCTCACAGCATGTGAGATGTTAATGTATTAGTCTCCCAATACACTCACGAGATAAATCAGAGATCAAATCATTTTAAACTTATATGAGGCTGGGGGAATACAAAGAGGTTAAAGTCAGTCAGTGGCAGGATCTTGAGCTTTAGGGTATAGATCATTTGTAAATTACGTTAGAAAATAAGTTCACAAGGTTGTCGATGCATTATATGGTTAGTGTGCATGGCTTTGTGGTCAGTAGCCCTGGTAGAGGGACTCCAAAGCCAGTCACATGAAGCACCAGTCCTGGCTTTGACTCCTAGCCCCTCTTTAGGATCACGATGTACATGTAGTCTTTGATTCCTAGTCTATATGAGAAAAGATGTCTGCAGATTAGATTAGGTTGCTAGATGGGGTTTCTTTCCCTTGTCACGTGTCTCCATCTCTCTGACTTCCTAGCTCCGTAATTGTTGGGGCAGTTTTTTGTTTTGGCATTGTTTTGGGTAAGAGTGCCCCTGAGCCATACAACAGAGTTCTTGGTATTTGTTATCACTGTTTACCCAGGGAAGGACATTTAGAATGCATTTAAACAATTTTTATTTGAAATAAGAAGTCACAGCTTTGGAATGGGTTTCTTTGATAATAAAAGGTAGTGCTATTGTGAGAAAAGACTGAAATAAACCCTACGATCCTTTCTAGCTTCACATGCCTTAATCAGTACACTAATACTGAGGCAGCTCATGCTTTGTCGTAAACCTGCTAGATTTTCCCTCCTTTATTTTTATTTATTATTTTATTTATTTATATTTGGAGATGTTTTTGCTATAGGGTGCATGCGCTCACCAGGAAGACAGAGAGAGACAGAGAGTCAGAAAGCGAGAAATCACCCCCCAGGGAGGATGGTTATGCCGCCATTCTTCTCCCGGGTTCTCACGAAGGCACACACACACACACCTGGCATGAATTTAAGCCACTGGGTCTGGGACTCGAACCATGGTTAACTACATGGGAGTCCAGTGACATAACCATTATGCCAACTGCTATTCCCTTTTTCCCTTCTTGAAATATCAGTTCTTAATTTGGGTTCCTCCAAGTTTTAGCAGAAGCTATGCTGAGCGAATCTTTTTTTTTCTTCTTTCCTGAGCAAATGCTGAGTAACATTCATTTCTTTATCTTCTAAATAGAAAGATAGTTTTACTTTTGCATCCTTTATAGTGTTTGTCAGTAACTTTGTAAATATTAACTTGTTCAATTATCTTAGCGATTTTGCAGAGTGAGAAAATTGATACTTACAATGAGGTAACTTATTTAAAGATTTACTAAGTGCTTGCACAGGAATTTATAATTATTTTACCATATTTCCTGAAGGTTGCATTTTCCTAAAATGGTAAAAAATGAATTTTAAGTTCATGGTGGGAATTGAGACTAGAAGTGCTAGCTTGGTAGACTAGAAAATAACTTTGTCAAGTGGAGAAGAATTCTGTGTAGTGCACGGTGTCTCGGAGGAGACTGATTAAAGGTCACTGGAAATGGGCTCTTCAGGGTGTTTGAAAGGTAGTTGACAATCTAATGGAGTGGGGATTTGGGGAGTGAGGACAGGGGAGAAAGACTGCATTTTCTTTTAATAGTCTTAAACTAAATATGAGCTCTGTTTTCTTTCTTTTTTTTTTTTTTGGAGAAGTACTGCTTTTTGTAACAGTAATAGAATAGTAATTATGATTTGTTTTAACATAGTCCTTTCTCTAAGGTACTTCTCACATTTAAAACTATAGTGATATTTTTACATTGTTTTCATGAATAGAAGTCATAAAAAGAACTCAACTATAAAAGTATATTCTTGTCTTCAGCAGAGCTCTTTGGAATGTGGACAGCCTTGCCACACAGAATTTCTGGGATATTTGGGCCATTTTTATGATCTATCTATAGTGCAGTATCCTTAGAAATGGGTGATGTGAATAATTTTTTTTTTTTTTGAGAGGTTTTTGCTATAGGGTATGTGTGCTTGCCAGAAAGAGAGTGACAGAGAGATAGAAAGCAAGAAATCACATCCCAGGGGGGATGGCCATGCTGTAATCCCTTCTCCTCCATTCTCCTCTCAGGATCTTGGGCACGCACGTACATGTGCCTGGCATGAGTTTAAGCCACCAGGTCTGGGACTCGAATCGCAGTTGGCTACATGAGAATTCAGTGACATAGCCGTTACGCTAACTGATGGTCCCTAAAAATTTGATGATTGGATGAATTTACTGTTTGTGTATATGTCCATTGTCTTTTTTATCTTTTCCCCTCTCAATCTATAGTTTCTACTCCCAGTCCTGAATCTATGTTTTCAATACAGGGGACTTCGAAAAGTTAGTAGACAAGTAAATTTAAAATAAGAGCTTGTTTTGATGCAAACATTTTTTGAAATCCATAGTACAAATTTTCCATGAACTTTTTGGAGGCCCTCTCATATCCTTGGAATATGGGAAAGAAGGAAAAAATGTTTCTATTTGTTTTGTGTGTATGAGCCTGAAAATGGATGTGCTGTGTGTATGGTAGCTGCTCCACACGCTTGCAGTTTGCTTATTCTATTGAGTTGTTGAAAAGGCATGACATATTTTTGCATAGAAAAACAGAAAAATAACATCATTACTCTTCTGACAACCTAATAGTTTGCTGGATCAGGCTGAGACGTGGCAGCAGGTGGAAAATTCCTGGCTTATCTGGAGCCTTTGCTCTTTCAGGTTGTTGAGGCCTGACTTCAGTGTGGTAAAACCCAGACTTGCAACTAAAAAGATAAACAAATTTCATGTCTAGTTACATGATAGCCAAAAACAGACAACTCGTATTTTGATTAATCTTGGATTTTTAGCCTCATTGTAACATTTGGCAGAGTAGTTAGAATTTGGTGAGGATTGGTTGAACTGCCATTGTTAAAACTGAGAAAAGGCATATGTAATACTTAGAACCAAAAGTTCTCCTTCGCTTATGTTTATATCTGGGATTCCTTTAAAAGAGACATAAGCATGACAAGAAGTGTGTGGGTAGGGTTGGGCAGGAATTGATCCATATTGCCTTCTTTGATCTCTCTCTCTTTCTCTTTTTTAGGAAATGTTTTTATTTTATTTTATTATTTTTTAAAATTTTATACATTCAATTGGATCTTTCTCTCTTATATCCTAACTTGTGATGTGATTTGTATTATGTAACTTAGCACTCAATTATGTATCATATTGTATTAGCTATTTATTAATATTGTTCTCCAAACAGTATTTAACCCCCCTCATTGCAAGGACCATATTTTATACTTATGCAGTATTTATAAGCCAGGGTCCCTGTGGGTCAGTCTCAGAGGGTATTAATTGAGAGTCCATGCAAATGACGAGTATTTCACCTCTCTTCATTGAAAGACACGAAGGTGATACACAGTCTATAGCAACTTTTCTTACCATTTCCCTTTTTTCCCCCTCTTCTATCTATTGCTTGCCACGTTACTGCTTGTTTGGTACCTCTTAAATACAAAACAAACAAAAAATCTCAGTAAACATTTTTTTTAACTGTTAGAGTGCACATGTGTTCTCCAGAGAGAGAGAAAGCCCTCTCCATTGGGGTGTAGTCGTGTCACAATCCCTTTTCCTTCATTTCTCCATCCCATCAGGATGTATCCAGCCTATTTTTCAAACTTCTGGGGCTGGGATTCAAACCACAGTCAGACATGCAGAATCTGGCTCCCAATGTACAGCATTTAACTGCACTACAGGACAAGCTCAATAATACTAACTCGTACTTGTCATAAGACAACTCTCATCTTGCTTTTTCTTCCCTTTCCTTCTGACTCTCCATCTCAGAGCTGAGGATCCAGCCTGTCAAAGCAGTATCTTCTTGGAGGGTCTGAGCCTTTGATAAGCAAGCTGGAAGGGGAGGGAAAGATTGAAACAGACAGGTGCTTTTAGTCGGGGTGACTGTACAGCTGTTTGCTGGAGTGGGTGGACCCAGCTATTCTTAGCTGAATTATTACAGTGCCTCCTTTCACTCCCAAAAGTATCCTGGTTTGGATAATAAATTACGTAAGTATGTTTAGAAGACAAGGAATGATTGGAAGCTTACATTAATTATATCTTTTTATCGTACTATAGTACTTTGTAGAAAGCCCGCATGGCTTTGAATAAGAACACATAGATACATTTGAATCTTGACTCACACTTAAGTCCATTTAATCTACATAAGTATATTTGTATTTTCTGTATTATTCTACATAGCAGAGGTAAATCTAGTTTTTAACATTATCGAACACATAATCACAGGCTCCATACACTAAATGAAAATGAATTTAAAACACATACATGATTTGTTTAACTAATGTAATAGTTGAAACAGACAAAGAATTACTGCCAAGATTTTAAATAGGGACAATTCACATAAAACCCTAAATTTCTGGGGCTAGCAAATGGTGTAATGCTTAAGGTGCTAAATTCTTACATGGTCAACCAGGTTCGAGTTCCAGACCTGATGGTTTGAAAATCACTCGGGGTGATGTGCACATGTGTCCCAAATCTTGAGAGGAGACTGGAGGAGAAGAGGTTGTGGCATGGCCATCACCCTTGGGGAGTGATTTCTCACTTTCTCTGTGTCTCTTTGGCAAGTGCACACACCCTATGGCAAAAACCTTAAAACCCTCAAACCTAAATTTCTAGTTTCTCTTAGAGGAAAAAGAAATCTAGTGGCCTAAATTTCAGCTTACCTGGTAATCCTTAAACAATATGAGCAGGATCTTTATTTTCCCTTTCCACCCCTGAACATTTAAATTTGCAACTCCTGATATATATATTATTTGAAGCACTAAAGATATGTTTGCATATTTTTCAGATTATTTGATGATCTACTGAAGAAGAACCCATTTTTATTAGTCATTTTATTTATCAAAACTAATTAAATAAAATGTTTGTAAATTCTTTTGGCAATAAGCCTTTTAAAATTGAACAGGTTAATCATTAACCTTGAGAAGTACTTTTTCCTCATATTCTCTATAAATGGCAATAACTATTAACAAATATCAATGCTATTCTATTTAGTAATGAATAAACTAACACTATTTTAAATTGTCTTTAACAATCAATATATGTAAGAAAACATTTTTTAGACTTACTCATTTGAGTTAAAATTGTGAAATATATTAAAAATGAGATTGAGGACCAGCAGGTAGCGTGGTGTGGTAGTTAGGGGTGCTGGACTCCAACATGGCTGACCCTGGTTCGTGTCCTGGACCTGGCAGCTTGCTTTCTCCCTTCACATCTCTGTCTCTCGCTCTTGCTCTGTTCCTCTTGGGTCAAATGAAAATAAATAAATGAATAAAGTTAAATGGAGTAATTCTTTAAAAAAATGAAATTGAAAACTAATGTAGAACTATAGGAAAAATTTATAAATACATATACTTATGTATTTATAAATATATGTATGTGTTTGTGCATGCGTACATATATGTGTGTGTATAAAACATAGTTAACTTGATCCTCATTTGCCTCTTCTTGTTTATTTATAGATTGGAAAAGAAAGAGCAAATCTCAACAAGTGTTTGTTAAGTTCCTATTATGTGCTGTCCTGCATTTTCCATTCTCAAATGATTTCTCAACTTTGACTGAACTGCTACAAAGGAATAAAATATTCTTTCTGCACATGTTGAAGAAACTACTGTGTATTAAAATCTGGATAAATATCTCAGTGTCTGATACATCCAGGTACTTGGATGATTTCTGTGAACTGTGTCTTAAATCTTACCAGCAAACATATTTTTAAAAATATTTGAAATAGGTATATTGCTTCACCAATGAAGAATTTATCCTGATAATTTTTATATATTATAAGAAAGTAGTTTGACTTGATCTCACTACATTAAATATAAATTTAATGGCATGAACATACTGTCTTAGAGTATGATTTATTTTGTGTGTTTTTAAGGTTTAATGTAGTTTCCATTAAAATGATCTATTATGTAGACTATCAATTTCACATTCTTGAATTGTTTTCTGAAACCCTCTGACCTATTCCAATCTGATCCTAGGTATGCCACCAACCTTTTATATTGAATTTCCGCCTTCACTGTCATCCTGAGGACTCACCTCATCTCTTTCGTGTTGGATCTCATTCCTCAATTCCATGGCTTCCTCTTTGCCTGTTTTGTTATTTTGGAGAATTATAGCATCTTGGAGAAGTAATTTTTTGAGACCTTGTGATACTTTGGTTAGGTATAAATAGAATTTAAAATAATTTCCTCTTCAAATGTTTATAGCAATGCAGGATTGATTTGACTAGCATTCGATTTCTGGTATTTTATTTCAAAAGCCCAGTGCCATCATATTTTAATCTTCCTTCCTCCCTCCCCCTTCTTCCCTCCCTCCCTCCTCTTTTCCTTTCCATTCCTTTCCTTTCCTTCTTTCTTTTCTTTCTTCTTTTCTTTTCTTCCTTCCTTCTTTCCTCCCTTCCTTCCTTCCTTCCTTCCTTCCTTCCTTCCTTCCTTCCTTCCTTTCTTTCTTTCTTCTCTTTCTTTTTCTCTCTTTCTCTCTTTCTTTCTCTCTCTTTCTTTCTCTCTCTCTCTCTTTCTCTCTTTCTTTCTCTCTTTCTCCTTCCTCTCTGTCTCTTTATTTTTCTTTATTGCATTTATTTTCTTTGGAACTTGGTAGACTCTTCTTTCATTCACAGTCCAAAATTTTAAAATATAATATTTTGGTATGGCTCTATTTTCAAGCCTGTGTTCATTATTTAGTGTACATTTTTAATTTAGCAGTCATAGTTTTCATTTCTGGGGAAATGTCTCTAATAGTGCCTCCCCTCTGTTTTATTTAATGTTTCTTTCTGAAATTTCATTTTTAAATATCGTAATTCCTTCACAGATTCTCTAATTATCTTTTCTTCTTCTGTTTTGCACCTTTTCACTTTTATTTATTCTCAGATATTTCCACAACTTTATCTTTCAACCTTTCTAATGAGTTTTTCATTTCTATTTTTTACTTTTAAAAAGTACAAAAATTATTTATTTAATTTTATTATTTACCTTATTTACAGTTATTATTTTTTTTTAAAAATTTGCTATAGGGCATGTGATTTGAAGCTATAGTATAATGTAAGTTGTTGATTACAGGTTTTTCTGTGGGATGATCTGGCTGGTCTGTTTTTTGGGGACCCATGGATGCCTCTATGTTTAAGTATTTCTTTTGAGTTGGTCATTTCTCCAGAGAAAATTCTTTTTTTTTTTCTTTTTTTGGAGAGGTTTTTGCTATAGGGCGTGTGTGCTTGCCAGACAGAGAGAGACAGAGAGATAGAAAGTGAGAAATCACCCCCCAGAGAGGATGGCCACGCCACAATCCCTTCTCCTCCATTCTCCTCTTGGGATTTTGGGCACGCACACACACGTGCCCGGCGTGAGTTTAAGCCACCGAGTCCAGGACTCGAACCGGTCGACTACATGGGAGTCCAGCGACATAGCCGTTACGCTAACTGCTGGTCCCAAGAAAACTCTTTTTAAATCTGCTGCTTTGGGGAGTGTGTGTGTGTGGTTTTTGCTACAGGGCGTGTGCACTCACCAGACAGACAGAGAGAGACATAGAGACAGAAAGCGAGAAATCACCCCCCAGAGGAGATGGTCATGCCGCAATCCCTTCTCCTCCATTCTCCTCTCGGGATCCTGGGCACGCACGCACATGCGCCCGGCGTGAGTTTTAAGCCACCGGGTCCGGGACGCGAACCGCGGTCGACTGCATGGGAGTCCAGCGACATAGCCATTATGCTAACTGCTGGTTCCTGTATGTATTTTTCAACTGCCAACATTTTGTAGTGTGAGTGGCAAGAAGAATCTCAATGTTCAGTTACTAAATCCCCCATTTAAAAATGTTTTATCTTCCTTACCACCACTTTTCCTTACCTGCTCTAATGTCCTCTAATCTAGAGATCCTCTCTGATTTATATTTCTCGAAGACTAGACCAGAAGACGCCTGACAGGATAGCAGAGAGGTTGTTGCCTGTTTTTTTGGACTGGGACATGAGAGTTCAAGGTCTACCTGCTTCAAAAATAGATCTTTAATAAATTATTCTGGGGGCCAGCACATGGCATGGTAGTTAAGGGTACTGGACTCCCATATGACTGACTGTGGTTAGAGTCCCAGACCTGGTGGCTTGCTTTCTTACTTTCTCTCTTTCTCTCTCTCTCTCTCTCACTCTGGTCAACTTAAAAAAATAAAGTTAAATAAAATAATTTTTAAAAAAATAAATACATAAATCATTCTGTGTTTGGCATATCCTTGCCTCCCACTCACAGAGATAAATCTGATTGCTTAGTTCCATCCACCACTGATTTAGGACTGTTCTTGTGCCTTTATGAACCTTTGTTTTGCTTTTAAATATACTTTCTTTTATTTTAGGTGTGTTATTAGGAAGGGAGTGGAAGCTAATATATGGATTCTTTAATATCTTTAGCTACAATCTTTAATACATATACATACATACATACATACATACATACACATATACAAATACATCAATCTTACACAAATGGTATAACTTAAAAATAATTTAACAAAGGGCTGGCCCCATAGCCTAGTGGATAAGGGAGCCAGATGGTTGACTGGTTTAGATCCCGGACACAGTGGCTTGTAGTAACACACCAGGCATGTGTATGTATGTGCTCAAAATCCCAACCAGATGGAGAAATGAAGAGAAGGGATTGCTATGTGCCCATGCTCCTTTGGGGATTCTTTCTCCTTCCCTACTCTGTGTGTCTGTCTATCTGCCTCTGTCTCTCTCTCTGGTCAGTACATATACCCCTGGCATTACAAAAAATACTTTAACAAAATTTTTAATACTTCATTTAAGTAAACAACATATGGTTGCTATCAAGTCTATTCTAGATAAATGTTCCAATTTAAATATATTGAGATGACTCACCAAGGCATTGCGTATGTTTTAGAAATTCTTTCTCCCCTTATTTCTAAATTCCTCAGCCTTGAAGGTCAGCTCTGTGTCACCTTCTCTGTAAATCCTTTCTGGATTCTCCTAAACTACAATCCAGTGGTCTTTTCTATGTTTATCTATATACTTTTTAACTTAATATTTATCACATTGTATGATAATTATGTCTAGATCACTCACTAGACTATAAGCTCCTAGAGGACAGAAATGATGTTTTGTTTGTGTATGTGCAATGTCTCGGTTATAGCGAATGCTCAATAAATGCTTTATAGAGTAGTGAATCAATATTTAAAAAAGAATTATTTGTATTTAATAAATAAATTAGCATGTATTTTTTTATTTTTTAAAATGTTCACCGTGTAAAATAATTTACTTTAAGATTCCTTTAATCAAAATAACCCATGTCTCTAGTGTATTTAAAATTTCATTATGTGGCTTTTTTCCCCCCAGGAACACATTCACATTAGTATCACTTTTGCATTTATGTGTGCATATACATGCCTTCTATATTATTTTGTTTCTGTGGAGATAAGAAATGTTACTTTCTTACACATTGATGTTGTTTTTCTCTCCAAAGTATCTTTTGCTGGGGGAGCACTAAGTGGCTATTCATCTACTTGTTTGATCAGTGCATTATATTTTAAGCAACTAGTTCCAAAATACATTCAAATAGCATGCCCTATTCCTCATGAATTGCTTTTTTTTTTTTTTTTGCTTAAATTTCCCACTCAGACCACCAGCAATCCCTTAAGTACTTTTCCTACCAGCTAATGCTAGCTTTTAAAAATCTACTTAATGTTACTCTTTTCTTTTTCTTTGTTGCCTCTGTCGCTTAATATACCTCTGTGCCTGCCCATATTGTTCCTTCTCAAGGTCTTTTTATGCTTTTAGGATGATCTTTCCTAGTCTCCTTTTCTTCTGTCTTAGTTGCTTTGATTTTGCTGTTTCTTCATTGCAAAGAGCTTAGTGGAAAGAGGAAGTGAATATTATGGGTGACTTTTTAAAAAGTTGTTATATATAATATTAGAAAGATTATGCATGCTCGTGGTTACTGTATAACTAGTGTTCCAGAAAGGATTTTTAATAAATTTTAGAGCCATTCATGGAGACAGAACTACAAAATGAGATTTGTTTAAATGTCAGATAGACAAGGGGGACAGGGAACACTGAAATTTGGCAGTTGTTAAAGTTGACTGATGGGTAAATGGGAGTTCGATATTTGCTATTCTCTTTATTTTTATGGGGACTAAAATTTTTCTAAATACAAGTTTAATTATCATTTAAAAAATCCCTTTTAATGCCCAACTCTCACTTTTTGTACGTGTCCTCTAGTATAAGAGGACATATGTACAAGGATGTAAATTATAGCATTATTTGGATTGGAAAGGAAAAGAACCTGGAAACAGTCCAACAGCTCTAGTTTGATCAGTAATTGAGTTACGAGATAAATTATGATTATTTATAAATTCATTGCTGTGTAGCAATTAAAAAAAGGAATGAGTTATACACTATGTTCTGGAGAGATAGCCAAGATGTGTTATTAGGTGAGTTGAGTAATATGTATAATGTAATTTTATTTGTATTAAAAGAAACTGCATGAATATGTACAAAACTGTGGAAGCATTTATACCAAATTATCAGTATTAGTTATTTTGGGAAAGTGCGACCTACAGGAATGGGGTATAGGAAAAATGAACATTTTCTTTATTAATCTTTGTATTTGATTTCTTTCAAGTATGTGTTACTTTTGGGGAAAATGTAATATAATAAAGACTTTTTAAATATGTGAAAAAATAAAGTATTTTTAAAAGGAGTGTCAATTCATCCATAATAAAAACTCATTTTAAAGCTTTAAAGAGAACCAGAAAGTGATATACATAAGGGACCATGTGAAGATTAGATCATAATTTGCCTGCAGAAAGAAAAATAAATAATATGGTAACTCATGTCTATGGGATATGTATTAAACTCCGACTCTCATTTCTGCATTTCCAGTAGAAATTGCTTGATAACAGAAGACTTTGGCTTTCTACATGTTAATTCAGTAGTCCCTAGAAATTTGTGACTAAATTTTAAGCTTTTTTTTAATAGTTTTAATTGAACCAGTATATTTAATAAAGATGCCCTGTTTTCAACTTGTCACATTTAACTTAGAGGTAGCATACATAACTTTATCAGGTAGGGTTTCTTAGTTTTGAGCAACAGAAACCGACCACAGGTAACTTAGGCAAAGAAATCTTTGGAAGGATCCTAAGCAGGCAACAGAATTCAAGTTTCACTTGACAGCTGGGCATTTTGCTTGGTGTTTTAGTATGCCTGTAATTATATTCCTTGCTTTTAATTAGAGCATTGTACTGAAAGTGCCTAGCCGAGCATCTTTGTCATCTTGCTTTTTATGGTTTAAATTTAGTTAAGTCTTTTTTTTTAATTACCATTTTTAAAAGGGAAACGTGTGTAGTATCTATTGTTTAAATTGTGCTCTAGTAAGTTGTGAGTTTGGAGTTATAATTAGTATGATTTATTATAAAAGATATATTAATTCAAATCCTCATGGATATTCTCATCTATTATTTTAATGAACTATCACCATTGAGTTTCTCTTTAATGTCACACCAGTGCCTCTGTGTGTGTGTTAACATGTTTTTTGTATGTTTACATTTTTATTTCATGTTTTAATGGTTAATTTCCTGGGGAGATTACTTGTACAAGCTTTTTAATGTTAAATTATCATTTTATGGGACCAGCAGATGGCATAATAGTTACGTTGCTGGACTCCCACATGACCCACTGCAGTTTGAGTCCCCGACCCCACGGCTTGACTTTCATGCCAGGTGTGTTTGTGCATGTGCCCAAAATCCTAAGAGGAAAATGGAAGAGAAGGGATTATGGTGTAGCCATCCCCCTGAGGGGTGATTTTTAACTTTCTGGAGGAGAACAGGAAATGTTTACTATATCAGAAAGTCATTTAATAAATTTAGAACAGGTGATAGATAATCTAGCCCCTCAGCATTAATGGTATTTTTAGCAGGCCAATTCTTTGCTTGGGAAAAGGGGAGGGCAGGACCTGTTCTGTGTATTGTAGCAGGAGTAGTATACTTCCCCACTCCTACCCTCAACTGTGGAAACCAAAAATGTCCTCAGATACTGCCAAATATCTCCTGGAGAGAGGAAACTCTCTACTCCTACATGAGAGCTATTGCTCTAGAAGGAATGATGGGGTAATTAGAAAATTACTATTTGGGAGGCTGGTAGGTGGCTTAGTGGTTAAGGGCACTGGATTCCCACATGGCCTACTGGGGTTTGAGTCCCAGGCCTAGAGACTTGCTTTCTCACTTTCCCTCTCTCTCACTCTGTCCCTCTCTGGTCAAATTAAAATAAAAAATAAGAATAAATAAAGTTAGATAAAATAATTCTTTCTTTAAAAAGAAAAATTACTATTTGGCAGTGATCATAATAATACCTGATTGAGACATGAATTGTCACTCGGTGCCAAAACAAGAAGATGAAAGCTTGAGGAGAAATAGGATGTTAACTTAAAGTATCTCCCCAAAAACTATTTATTACTTGATAAATACAACATGTTCAAAATTAATTTTACAGTGGAAAAACCCAGTAATATTAACCCAGTAATAAAAATCAACATCATTGCTAATGGGATAAATCAATGTTGTATATGCTTCCTAATATAAAGCACTGAGAAAACACAGCATGTCTGTGGTATTGTGCCAAAAATCACAAATTAGAAGGGAAATCAGATAAACCCAAATGGAGGGACCTTCTAGGTAACTGGCTTGTACTCTTTAAAATGTCAAGGTTGGGGGCCAGCAGATGGTATGATAGAACTCCCACATGACTGACTGTGGTTCAAGTCCTGAACCCAGTGGCTTAAAAATCACTCCAGGCATGCGTACATACCCACACAAAATCCTGAGAGGATCATGGAGGGGAAGGGATTATGGCATGGCCATCTCCCCTGGGAGATGATTTCTCACTTTCTTTCTCTCTGTCTTCCGAGAGTGCTCACACTCTATAACAAAAACAATCTCTCTTGGGCCAGCAGGCAGCATGGTGGTTCGGGGCACTGGAATCTCATATGGCCGATTGTGGTTCAAGCCCTGGACCTGGCGGCTTGCTTTCTTACTTTCTCTCTCTCTCCCTCCCCCTCCCTCTGTGGTCAAATTTAAATAAATAAAATTAAAATAATAAAAATTTTTAAAATCAAATAAAACAGTCTCTCTTATTAAAAGAAAAACCAAATCATGCTGGGTGCATGTGTGGAGCCCTACAGATGACGTAATGTTTACATCACTGGACTCCTACATAGTCAACTGCAGTTCGAGTCTCAGACTTGGTGGCTTAAAATTCATGTAGGGCATGAATGCCCAAGACCCCAAGAGGAGACTGAAGGAGAGGAGATTGTGGCATGGCCGACCTCCCTGGGGCGATTTCTCACTTTCTGTCTCTCTGTCTCTTTCTCTCTGGTGAGTGCACGTGCCCTATAACAAAAATCTCTTTCAAGAAAAAAAAATACAATTGTGTAACATAATGTAACGTAGCTCAATCGGATTGCTTGGATATGCTTAAAGACTTGAATGAAATACAGCTTCTCTAGGGCATATTTAGCTCGACTATTGAATTAAGACCCAATGAGTTACTGGGACCCGGCTCAATCTGCTTTCTGTGCCAGCTGGCCTTACTTTGGAGGCAGTAAATAATCTTAAATCCTTTTAAGAAGTAAAGGCTAAACAGTGTCCAACACAGACCTAAAGGATGAGAATAGATAATGTTGAGTAATTCTGATCTAAAGCTCCTATACCTTCTTGTTTCAAGGAATACGTGTATATCTTTTTCTGTAAGTTGGTGTAGTCATCCAGAGTTATTTTTGACATAGTAGCAATCCCTAGACAGCTGTTAACTGAGACACAAAACATGTAGATGAGCTGCAGATTTATAGGTTTATTATTTAAGAACGTGTGATTTTGTTGCCTTGTAAGTAGAAGTACTGTGTGTTTAAGGTGAAGTTGACAAGTAAAGACCTTGCTGTCTATTTCAATTAAACACCTAGGGCCCCACCAACTCGAGCAGATGAAATGTATCTCTTTGTCTTAGTGCCATTCTAATGTGCCTTCTCCTGAACCATCATTAGCTATATATATGTTTAAAACTTGGGAGGTTGCCTAGTAAAAGGGATTTCAGATTTTCGAACGAAAGGAATGACATGAAGTATGATTTTGGAAGATAGGGGTAGAAAAGGAATTTTCAGTGGTATTTGATGAGTTACTTTGTAAAGTGATGAACTGATGTAGAAGCTATTTTCTTTACTGCTTTACTTACTCT
>NW_006160183.1:3025056-3046872 GCF_000334495.1 Tupaia belangeri chinensis | reverse complement strand
CTTTTCTAATGACTTACTATTTAGGATATAGTAGATGTACAGTGCATCCTTTCTTAATGGATAAGTCAGTAAGTAGGTGCTTGGCTAGAAAAGAAAATAATGTTAAGACATGCTCTGTGTTCTGAATATGCGTGGAAGTAATACCTGACTTAGACAATGCTATACATTAATTTATGCAATAGCATTTATTACATTCAGTGTATGATAGATACAAGATGGATAAGATCTTGACCAAAAGGGACTGCACATTCTAAAAAGACCCATGAACACAGAAATCAGAAATTATAGTGCATTGTAATGAATACAGTAAAAGAGAGATGCTTTGGATGTTTTCAGAGCCTAGGGCAAAGGTAGATCTTTTCTGGAAGTGAAAGGTGGATTTAGCAAAGGCTTTTAAGACTGACGTCAGGAATAATCACCAAGGCACTTGAAATATTAAAGAATGATATGACATCATATTGAAATTTATGTGCAAAATTGTGTATTATGAACTTTACAGGTTAAGTACCTAGGACAGCAACTGGAACTGTGCAGAAAAAAACTGCCAAGAACCTAAAAGCTGCTCAGAGAGTAGAACTCAGGTTTATTATGTTGGAGGACTCAGAGGCGTTTGGACTTGAAGCTCTGGGCCCAGTTTGTGGTAGGATAAGGGGTTATATTAGTTTTTAACAGGGGAGGTCAGCACTATTTGCACGTAGGCACAGGTGATGGATGGCACAGGGGTGAAAGGATGCAACAGTGACAGACCCTAAAGAATTCAAATGGCAGCTTTCCTGATCCTAGGAACCTGGCGACATCCCTTCCTCAGCATGGCTTCAGCTGCTGAGCATTCTCCCCTCATTAGCTGCTGGGCCATGTTGCTTATCTTGTAATTGGCCTCGGTGGCCATTTCCTGCCTCAGAACAACTGAAAGAGGGGAATCAGCAACATGGGATTGCAGTGAAAGCAGCTGACTGGGACTGGCTCCATGGCACTGCACTGTTTGGGAGAGGCTGGATCCAACATGGTGACCAAAGTTGCAACTCCCTTGCTTACTTGACCTAAAGCATGCTGGGCAAGTGTGCACTTAGCCCAGATCTGATGGACTGCAGTACTGGAGGATAGGATGGTGGCATGACCAGACCCTGTGGGGTGCCCCTCTCTCATGCTCTTGTTCTCATGTGTGGGTGCAGGTGCTCTATCATGAGTAAAGAAAGCACACTTATCTACTGGTGCACATACTCTGTCATGGATAAAGAATAAGACAACCAACCTGATTGCAAGTCATGGTTCTGCCACTTCTCGGTGGAGTGCTCATGACCAAGTCACTTGCGTTTTTGGGATAATTTTACTTTGTTATGCTGTTTGTGTTTTTCCAGATTAGATTTGCCAGTATTTTGTTAGAGAGCTTCACATCTGTGTTCATGAAAGATAATTGCTGTAAGTTTAGTTTTCTTTTCCTGTAATGTCTTTTGCCAGGTTTTACTATCATGGTAATGCTGGCCTAATGAGTTGGAAAGTCTTTCTTAGAATTTGTGTTGAACTAGTAGTATTTATTCCCTAAATGTTTTGTGGAATTCACCATTGAAGTCATCTTGGCCTGGAGTTTTCTTTGTAGAAATGTTTATGACTACAAATTCCATTATTCTAAAATCTACTTTGTGTAATATTAGTGGGATCCTGCTTCTTAATCACCAGGCCATGGAGCTAGCCCAGGATGTTTTTATTTAGAGAGATTTTTGCTACAGGGCATGTGTGCTTGCCAGAGAGACAGAGAGACAGGAAGCAAGAAATCACCTCCCGGTGTGATGGCTGTGCCACAACTCCTTCTCCTCCATTCTCCCCTTGGAATTTTGGACTAGCCCAGATCTGATGGACTGCAGTACTGGAGGATAGGATGGTGGCATGACCAGACCCTGTGGGGTGCCCCTCTCTCATGCTCTTGTTCTCATGTGTGGGTGCAGGTGCTCTATCATGAGTAAAGAAAGCACACTTATCTACTGGTGCACATACTCTGTCATGGATAAAGAATAAGACAACCAACCTGATTGCAAGTCATGGTTCTGCCACTTCTCGGTGGAGTGCTCATGACCAAGTCACTTGCGTTTTTGGGATAATTTTACTTTGTTATGCTGTTTGTGTTTTTCCAGATTAGATTTGCCAGTATTTTGTTAGAGAGCTTCACATCTGTGTTCATGAAAGATAATTGCTGTAAGTTTAGTTTTCTTTTCCTGTAATGTCTTTTGCCAGGTTTTACTATCATGGTAATGCTGGCCTAATGAGTTGGAAAGTCTTTCTTAGAATTTGTGTTGAACTAGTAGTATTTATTCCCTAAATGTTTTGTGGAATTCACCATTGAAGTCATCTTGGCCTGGAGTTTTCTTTGTAGAAATGTTTATGACTACAAATTCCATTATTCTAAAATCTACTTTGTGTAATATTAGTGGGATCCTGCTTCTTAATCACCAGGCCATGGAGCTAGCCCAGGATGTTTTTATTTAGAGAGATTTTTGCTACAGGGCATGTGTGCTTGCCAGAGAGACAGAGAGACAGGAAGCAAGAAATCACCTCCCGGTGTGATGGCTGTGCCACAACTCCTTCTCCTCCATTCTCCCCTTGGAATTTTGGACATGCACACACATGTGTCTGGCGTGAGTTTTAGGTTGCTGGGTCTAGGACTCAAACCACAGTTTGGCCATGTGGGACCTAGTGACATAAGCATTACACTATCTACTGGTTCCTAACCCAGGATAATAATAATTATTATTATTTTTTAGAGAGATGTTTTTGCTATAGGGTGCATGTGCTTGCCAGAGAGGCAGAGAGAGAAAGAGAGACAGAAAGTGAGAAATAACTCCCCAGGGAGATGGACACTCAGCAATCCCTTCTCCTCCGTTTTCCTCTCAGGATTTTGGGCACATGTGCACATGTGCCTGGCATGAGTTTAAAGTCACTGGATCTGGGATTTGAATCATGGTCAACTATGTGGGAATCCAGGAATGTAACCATTACATCATCTGCTGGTCCCAGCCCAGGATGTTTTAATGGGCACATGCAAGGACTGCTGTGGAAGTACAGAGAGGAGATGAAAATTGTGTATACTTTTTATTTGCTATAGGGTGTATGTGCTTGCTAGAGAGGGAGAAAGAGAAAGCACCCCCTGTGGGGTTGGTCATGCCACAGTCCCTTCTCCATTCTCCTTTTGAGATTTAGATACACATGCACATGTGCCTGGCATGCTTTTCAAGTTGCCAGGTCCAGGACTTGATCCATGCAATCAGCCATGTGGGATCCAGCTGCCTTAAACACCATGTTGCTAGCTGGCCTGTGTACAATTTTTAGTACATTTTCTTTACATAGTTTTAGTTTTTATATTTCTGTAGAAAAGTGTGAAAGTGTTAGGAAGTATATTTCAGCATTTTCACATCTTGTGCTATCAAAAAAGCAGAATGTAAGAACTCAGGAATCCAGCAATAACATGTACATCCTGACAAACCTAATTAGCATAGCATAAACTGTAGGTGGAAATGTGTTCACTTCTATAGACAAGTGAATGCTAGTCAGGCATCAGTGTATTTCACAAGCCTCTTTACATCATATATAAAGATACTTTCAAGCCAGCTTAACATGGGGAAGATCTTAAAACTGAGAGCTAGAATCAGCCCTCCAGTTCTACGTCTATTTAAAGCCTATGGTAGACTTTGATGATTATCATTTCACCTAAATGGAACATACTCTAATTTATTCAAAGCAATATTTCAGTTGTCTGTTCTTTAATATACCAAAAGACTCGTGTGGTAATTTAGAGAAATAACTTCACTTATATGTGAAGGATTACTGAGACAAGGAGTAACTGATAGTAATGGGGTAGCATTATAACTGGAGATTAAACAGAGTTTTAAGAGGTTAAAAACAACAGTTGTGTTTAAGGATTAGTTGCCTTTTGCTACTGTAAAATGAAGCAATTACTTTTTCGGTAAAATGTATCACTATGTATACTATCAATTTTTAAAAAGGAACTTATAGTTCTAAAGTAGTAAAGAACTTTTGGCTGAGAATCTGGTGTTGAGATGATATACCTTAATAAAGGAAGCCAAGTGTTTGAAATACTCACCTTGACTGTTGTGTTCTTAGGATTGACCTTCACTGACATACTCATCAGTTCCTATTTTATAGAACTTCTAAAAGTAGGAAATTGTTTTATTTTATAATATGCTTCTCTGGTTTAATGAATATAATTTACAGTATTTATAGACAATACTTTGTGTATAATACTCCCAGGCATGAAGATTGGCTAGGGTAAATTCGTTCATAATTAATATTGCAGCTGAGAGTTCACTCATTCATTTGTTCATGTTTGAATTTGAATGGTTACTGTACTAAATGCTAGGAGCAGGCACAGGTGATGCAAAGGTTAAAACAAAACAAAAAAGACACTAAACTATAGAACAATTACATTTTTTTAAAAAAGAGATTTTTGCTCTTGGGTGCATATGCTTGCTGACTAGACAGAGAGACAGAAAGCAAGAAATCATCCCCCCCAGGGAGGATGGCCACACCACAATCCCTTCTCCTCCACTTTCCTCTCGGGATCTTGGGCACACACGCATACACACCGGTGTGTTTCAAGCCACCAGGTCTGAGACTTGAACTGCAGTTGACTACATGGAGTCTAGCAACGTAACCATTACCCCATCTGCTGGTCCCTGTATTTGATTTTTAAAGTTTCTGAAGACATAGAATCTGAGGAAATGTAATATTCAGTTGAATGTTTTTGAGGATTTGACCTTGAGAATACTGTTTCATTTCTCTAGATTTTTGCTTCCTTATCTGTAAAGTGACTGCATTTGAATTATAAAAGTCTACAAGTTCCCTAAGAAATTTTTACAAGTTCCTTAATAGTCTATTAATGTGCCTCATGATTTTGAATAAGAGTTAAAATTATAAAAATTAAACGAAATCTAGGTACTGATTTAAATTTTTAAATTATTATTAATAGCGTAGTGAATATGCAAATGATTATTTCCTTGGACAATGGCTGTCTTTCTATCATATATTGTATCCTTTCCTCAAGTTTTGTTTCAAGTTTTATTTTGAAAAGGTTTTTTGCTATAGAGCGTGTGCGCTCGCCAGACAGACAGAGAGAGACATTGAAACAGAAAGCGAGAAATCACCCCCAGGGGGGATGGTCACGGCGCAATCCCTTCTCCTCCATTCTCCTCTCGGGATTTGGGGCACGCATGCACACACGCGCCCAGCGTGAGTTTTAAGCCACCGGGTCCGGGACGCCAACCGTGGTGGACTACGTGGGAGTCCAGCAACATAGCCATTACACTAACTGCTGGTTCCCTGTTTCAAGTTTGTTTTTAAATTACATTTCTTAAATCATATTTTAATAGTTTTTGCCAGTTGCCTTTGTCATCCTTAAGTTATCATTCAAGGGAGTCTTTAATTTTTTTCTGTTGACATCCTAACCTCTTCAATTTCAGTTGAATTATTTATTTATTTATTTATTTATTTATTTGCTAGAGGTACTTGCTTGAAAAGAGAGAGAGAGAGTGTGTTGGGGGTAAAGGTGAGAAAGCACCCTCTATGGCAGATGACCACACTACAATCCCTTCTTCTCCCTTCTCTCGGAATTTTGGGAACACATGCACATGCACTTGTCCTGTTTCTTAAGCCAGTACTTAAACTACACTGTTGCTTGGAACCCATAGTTGTGGGTTCCAGCTGCCTTGACAACCACCCTACTGCCTGACCCTTAGCTGAATCTTTTAACTTACTTTTATTGTTGATGCGCTGTCCAGGCTGCCATTAAGATTATTAAGTAGCTTTGGGTTTGGATGCAGAGTTAATCAAGAGTTAACATGAACATGCTTTAAATTGTTCTCTTCAGTAAACTAGATTTACGCTGAGTCCTCTGTAATTCTTCTGCCAGGACTCTTTGAGAGTAAAGAGAACTGGGAGAACACAGCGTATAAAAGTTACCACAAGGAAGGGGCAATGCTTGTTTTGACCATTATGTTCCAACTGGTGGAATGAATGGCTGTTGATAACCTACATGTAGTCTATCATTTATTCCATGTAGCCCCTGCAGTACCTACTATACTGCTAGCCACGTAGCTGGGACTCAGATATTTGTTGAATGAATAAGTGAGTAATCAAAATAATGGCTGTACAGCTGGACAGAAATTGTTTCTAGTAAATCAGAGTGCTTATTTAAATTATATACTATATGAATAGAAGTGCGGAGATGCTGAAAGGGAAGAAATTTAGATATGAAAAGCTGTTGCTGTACTATCCATTCTGTAATAGTCTTCATTTCTGAAAAAACTACTTTGATATGAATTTAGTTGTGTCTGTTACTCTTTTTTACTTACTCCTGATATCAACATTTATAAGTAATGAACTGTTTTAGGAATGCAGAGAAGTACAGAGCATGTGAAAAACATTCATGTAACCACCATACAGATTTAACCAACATTAAAATTTTGTCATGTTTGCTTAAGTATTTTTATGAGGCAAAATATTTTAATATATTTATATTCGCCTTTGCAACCCACTTTGATAACGTTTAGCTCCCTTCTCTCACCCTCTTTCCCCCCCTTCATTATCTTACATAACCATTATCAAAAATTGGTATATAACTAATAGTCCCTATATTTATATTTCATATCTCTCCCTCTTAACCTTGATATTTTCTTTATTCCCCCCCCCTTTGCCTTTGTATCATTTTCTCTATCTAACATGAGACTTTTGTCATTTTCCTAATGTTTGAGATTTTGGGAGTTTCCATTCTGTTTCTGTACTTTGGCTGTGTAGGTCAAATTTCACCTATTTCATTTGTAGAAATTGAGTTCAAGACTCCTAGCCTTACTATAAAAAGAGGTCCATATTCTGTAGCTCTTAAATGTTTTTTTTTTTTTATTAAATGAGTCATGTAAGTGAGAGCCAGGATAGCTCAGTGGTTATAAACATGCATGCTTTGGACCTGTGTTCCTGGATTTGAACCTAGGCTCCATTGCATCTTAGTTGTGTGATCTTAAAACTCAGTATGTCTAAGCTTGAGTCAGCTTATCTGTTAAATAAGGATAATAACCATTATTTCATAGTGTCGTTATGAGAATTAAGTGAGAGCATGCATATAAAGTGCTCTGCTCAGGACTCGGCATGTAGAAAGCTCTCATTTTGATTATTCTTCGTTTATATTTGATCAAATTCTTTAGTGACAAAACTCAGATGCTCTTGTTTTTCTTTCCTTGTTGAATTCTATTAGGGGACTCTTTTTAATCAAAACATTTTATTTAGTTACTTGCAAGCCTACTAAAGCTATCAATAGTTTGACATTGAAGTAAACAAGCACTACTAACTCAAAGAAGAAAATACCTTGAAAATATCCTAGAACTTCAATTTAGAAGGTAGTTTTAAAATAAGTTGAAGAAACTGATGGTGCTGTGCATTCTGCACAGTTCTCGGGGGGCTGACCAAGAGCAATATGGTGGGGTAACCTGTCACTGTTCACTTGAGTGATCATGTGTATTAACATCATGGTGTACATTATTTCTCTGCTTGGTTTCTCTTCATCTCAAAACCTAAGGTTAAATGAAGGTGCTAGGTAGATATTCAGGGAAAAACATTTTGATGTAAATATAACCATAATCTACTGATGGTAAAGAAATTAAGAAATGGATCCCTGGGAAACACATGTGTTCAACTGAAGATTACAGTGCCTAACTCAAATCTTTTTAAATGTAGTGCATTTAAAAAGGAGGTAAAATGGAACCAGCAGGTGGTGTGGTGGTTAAGGCACTGGATCCCACATGGTTGACTCCTTGGTTTGAGTTCTAGGCATGGCATTTGAACACCACACCAGGTGTGTTTGTGCATGCCCAAACATCTGGAGAAGAGACTGGAGGAGAAGGGATTGTGATGTGGCTGTCCTCTCTGGTGATTTCTCACTTCCCCTCTCTCTCTGTTTCTCTCCGGAGAGCGCACACACCCTATGGGCAAAAACCTTAAAAAAAAAAAAAAAAAAAAAAAAAAAAAAAAGGCAGGTAGAATGAAGCTGATGGTCTGAAAGCAGCAGCCAAGTGTCAGCCCGGTAACGTGGCACTTTATGGTGTTGAACTCAAATAGAAATGTCCCAGGTTTGCATTCCAAGATGTCCCTATATATAACAGTATGTGTGTACGGACCTATGATCTGGAATAACAGACTGGAGGTGGATTGTGGTGTGAAGATCCTGTTGAGGGCGACTTTCTCTTTCTTTCTGTTGGAAAAAATAAGTGAATAAACTTTAAAAAAAAATGGGAAGGAGTTATAGTTAGAAATGTAGAATCAGTAGGTGTTCCAAAAAGACTTAATACTTGAGTTGCACAATTAATGCATTTTAGACCTCATTAGGTATATTTCTGTGTTTGATTCATCTCTAATAGGGAACCTACTACAGGAATCAGAAGAGTATTTTAGTTTTTCAGGCAGGAGTTCAGTTGCCAGTCTTAGGGTGGCGTTGTATTTATATGTCTGTCAGAAGGCCTTTTAACTATGTATGTTGGTCAGATAATTTTAATGACACCTTCCCCCATCCCCATGCCTATATCTATGTCAACTCTATTTTAGAATAGTTAGCCAGAGGGGACTACTTATAGAGGAATATGGTGGCTATTTTCTGGTTGTTCCAAAGGAAAGAAAATATCTCTGGGTATTATCTATTGTTACATGACAGTATTCCAAATTTAGCAACTTAAAACAACAAGCATTTATTATCTATTATCTAGGAATGTTTCTTTTTTTTTTTTTTTTGGAGAGGTTTTTGCTATAGGGCGCATGTGCTCACCAGAAAGACAGACAGAGAGACAGAAAGAGAAATCACCACCACGACCACCACCACCACCACCACCACCACCACCCCGGGGTGATGGCCACGCTGCAATCCCTTCTCCTCCATTCTTCTCTCAGGATCTTGGGCACACACGCACCTGGGCGCCTGGCATGAGTTCAAGCCACTGGGTCCGGAACTTGAACCACAGTCGGCTACGTGGAAGTCTAGCGAAGTAACCATTACACCAACTGCTGGTCCCTGTCTATGAAAGTTTCTGAGGGTCAGGAATTGAGTGTAGGTGGTTCCTATGGTTCTGGCCCTGCTTGCAGTCAGTCTGGCAGCTGGGTTCACAGTCATCTCAGTGCCCGACTGGGATTGGAAAGTCTACTTCCAAGCTCACTCCCACAGTTGTTGGTGGGCCTTGGTTCCTTACTCACTGTTGGTCAGATGCTTCAGTTTTTAACCACGTGAGCCTTCCCATAGGGCTACGCACAGTATGGTCACTTGTTTCCACTAGTGCCTAAGTTTTGAGAGGGAGAGAAACAGAGAGATTGCACCCAAAAAGAGAGTCACAGTCTTTTATAACCTGATTTTAAAAGTGACATACTATCACTTCAGCCAAGTGCTGTTGGTCACACAGACCAACCCTGATATCCTGTGGGAATGGACTACACAGGGGAGTAAACACCAGGATGCAAGGATCGTTGGGGGACCGTCTTGGAGACTGACTGGCTACTGAAGTCCTTGTGGTGGGTATTGTCGTTGGTGGTTATCTAGCTACCAAACTCCCTGCAACAAGGTCATCATTAGTAGGTTTTTAGCTTTCTATTTGTAAGCCTCAAATACCACACTTGAGTTTTCTAGAATTTAGGCTAATATACCCAGAGGACCTGTATGTGAGGGAAAAAAAAAATCCTAGGTACCAATTTATTTTAGATATGCTTCAGGTTATCAGTCATTTGATGTTAGGCCTGGTATACATGATAGTTACTTGAACATTTCATTAAGCAGGAAGGGGTTATTTAGCAAGAATATTTAAAGAAGATGACTCCCTTTTTAGGGACCAGCAGATGGCGTAATAGTTATGTTGCTGGACTCCCACATAGTCTGTTGCACTTCGAGTCCTGGACCTGGCAGCTTAAAACTCATGCCGGGCACATGTGTGTGTGTGCCCAAAATCCCGAGAGAAGAGTGGAGGAGAAGGAATTGTAGCATGCTTATCCTCCCAGGGGGTGATTTCTCACTTTCTGTCTCTCTATCTCTCTCTGTCTCTCCAGTGAGTACACACGCCCTATAGCAAAAATCTTTCTACAAAAAAAACAAAGGAAAATGATTCACTTTTGAACTTTGCTTCTTTATAGACCCCAAGTTTAATTCACTACAAAGAACAGTTTTCTGTTTGCTTTGCACAATAGACAGACTAGACATTGATTATTTTATGACAGTATACATATAGTTATTAATCAGTCTTGCCAGTCCTGTATAGTTATTTCCACTATTTCCAGGCTGTGATGAGAGTGATGCAAATTTTAAAAATCACATGGTTAAATTAGTGGCTATACGTTCTTTCAGTCTTTGGCCTTTAAATTGGTTGCTTTGCATTACTCGTATGAATTTCTAATGTAGAGAAAGAGCAAATTGTGTGCATATGTGTATATATGTATATGTGTATATATATATGAGTGTGTGTGTGTGTGTATATATATATATATATATATATAATGTGTGTGTGTGTGTGAGTGAAATCAATAATGAAATCACAGTTTAGAGAAGGAATTATACGTTTAAAGTCTTCAATTTTATGAAAACAATGATTCCACATTTCTTCAAGTGGCTGTCATAGAATGGAATTGAAATCCCTGGGTGGGAAGTGTGCTAGAAATCACAGTATTCCTTTTCAAAGTGTTTTGCATCCCCTTATACGTATATTCAGCACTTCATTTCTAACCCCTACACAGTGAATCATGCTGTGATTTATAATACTGTGTTATGTTTTAAATTCAAATATTGTTTTTAAAGGAAAATTGCTACTAATGTTGGCTAAGCTGCACATAATAGTTTAGTAAATGGTTGTAGGTTTGATTCTTCTCATGTCAATCTAAATGTGAACTGATATTATTCAAAATCCTTTCAAGATGTCGAATAATTGTTTCAGTTAACTAAATGCTTTACCAGATAATATTAATTTATGAAATATCGTTGAGTTTAGAACACTTATTATTTAAAGAAAAAAGTAATAGGTTCATATGTAATAATTAAATGCTAATGGATATCTTTTGAGAGCTGATGTGTTTAAGAAAGGGGGAATTTAGTATCTTAACAGAACAAGAGAATTATAGATCATTTAAAATGTTCAAAAGTAATGTATAAGAATTAGTTTTGCTCTTTCTAAAAATATCAACTTTATTGAGATAATTTACATAAATGTATCAATTTTGATGTACATTTTGATAAGTTTTAAGAAACGTATACACTGGGGCCAGCAGATGGCATGGTGATTAAGGCACTGGACTCCGACATGGCTGACTGCAGTTCGAGTCTTGGACCTGGTGGCTTGACCATCACTCTGGATGCATGCGCATGTATGCCCAAAATCCCAGGAGAAAATGAAGGGGAAAGGATTGCCGTGTGGCCATCCTCCTTGGGGGGTGATTTTTCACTTTCCTTCTCTTTCTCTCTGGCAAGCGCATGCACCCTAAGGCACCCTTAAAAAAAAAAAAGGCATTTATTCATGTATTATTAGCATTGTCACAGTCAAGCTATAGAATATTTCCATTGCCCTCACAAGTTCCCTTTTTTCCTTTTCTAGTCAGTTCCCACTTCTGTTCCCAGCTGCCACTGTTCTACTTTCTGTCACTATCATTTAGACCCTTCGTGCTCCATTTAAATGCAGTCTTGTTGCACTCTTCTTTTTCTCTGGTATCTTCAATTTAGCATAATGGTTGTGAGAATCAGCCATGTTATTGTGTGTATCTGTTCCTTCCTTTTTTTTTTTTTTCTGAGTGGTATTGAGTTGTATGACTATATCCATAATTTGTTTGTTATCTATTGATAGACATGTGGGTTGTTTCCAGTTTTGGACCATTTCGAATGAAACTGCTTTGGACATTTATGTACAAATTTTTATGTGTGTATGAATATATATTTTTATTTCTCTTGGGGAAATACCTAGGAATCACCTCTAGGTTCTATAAATATACGTTTAACTTTGCAACTATTACAAAACTGTTTTCCACAGTGGTGGTGCTATTTTACCTTGCCATCAGTAGTGTGTGATAGTTCCAGTTGCTTCAAATCCTTGCTAATGCTTGGTATTATCAACCACCACTTAGTCATTCTGTTGGGTAGTGTGTCACAGTATGGTTTGGGGCATAGTCCTGTTGTCTGATATTGAGTATCTTTTCATGTGCTTATTCTTCATTTGTCATGTTATATAAAAATGTTGTTCATTAAAAATTGGATGACTTAACTTATTAATGGTTTACAGGAGTTAATTATATATTCTGAATACAAGTCCTTTGTCAGGTATGTAATGAGAATATTTTCTCCTATCTGGTAGTTAACCTTTTTATTTTCATGTACTTTCAAAGAGCAGAAGTTTTTAATTTTTGTAAAACTCAGTTTATTAAAATATTTTTCTGTGGTTCAGACTTATGTTATCAATTGTTGCCTACCTTAAGGTCATAAAAATGTTCTCCTATGTTTTCTTCTAGATGTTTTATAGTTTTGACTCTTACATTTTTGTTTGTAGTTTGTTTTGAGTTAATATTTATATATAGAATGAGGTAGGAATCAAGGTTCCTTTTTTTTTTCTTTTTGGCACATGGATATTCAGTTATCCCAGTACCAATTATTGTACCAGTGAACATATTATTGTATCCCTTTTTTGAAATTCAGTTATTCATACATGTTTGCTTATGAGTATGTATTCTGCTAATAGATCGGTCTTTTCTGCCAATGATATGTTATGATTACTGTAGCTTCATAGTGAGTCTAGAAATGGAATAATGTAAACACTTTAATATGTTTTTTTATTTTTCAGATTGTTTTACCTATTCTAGGTTCTTGCATTTCCATACAAATTTTCAGATAAGCGTACTAGAATTTTTATTAAGATAGCACTGAGTTTTATGGATTAAATCATCCTATCTATAAACATGGTATGGCTTCCTTTTGTATAGGTACTTTAAAATTTCTGTCACTAAAGCTTTTTAGTTTTTATTTTATAGCTCTTACATATATTTGTTAAATATATTCCTAAACATTAAATTTCTAAAATCTTATTTTAACTTGTATAATGCTTTTACATTTAGTTTACAGATGTTTGTTGGCAGAAATCAGTTATTGTAATAAGGCAATGTATTTTAATCCAATGAAGTTACATTATTAAGATAAGCCCTACTGATAAAAAGTATATGTTACGGGGCCAGCAGGTGGCATGGTGGTTAAGGCACTAGATCCTCACTTGGCCAACTGCTGCTCACATCCCAGACCTGGTAGCTTGAAAATCACACGAGGTATGTGTATATGTGCCCCAAATCCCAAGAGGAGAATGGAAAAGAAAGGATTGTGATGTGTCCACCCCTCTGGGGTGGGGAGGTAATTTCTCACTTTCCTTCTCTCTGTCTCTCTCTGGCAAGCACACATGCCTTATGGCAAAACCTATAAAAAAGGTATATGTTATCTATCAGATCTGACTATTTCAATGAAGTCAAGTAAATTTTGCCAGTCTTTATTTAGTGATTAATTTAAAGGATGTAGATATTATTTTTTTCTCTTATAGAATTTTAATTAACATATAATAATTGTATGTTTGTGGAGGTACACTGTGATTTTTCAGTTCATGGCTACAATGTGTAAATTAATTAAATCAGAGTAATTAATTAGTATAACCCGTCATCTCAACCATGTCATTACTTTGAGTTGAGAACATTCAAAATCCTCTTTTTTAGCTACTGTGAGGTATACACAGTAAGTTTGGTTAACCACATTCTTCTTACTATATTTTCTAACAGTCAACATTGTTCTCTTTATCACTTTGTAATTGTATTTCCATTAATTATCAATAACATCCCTCTAGTCTCCTCAGCTCCCATCCTGCTCACCCTCAGTACTCGTTCTTCATCTTTTATAGATAAAATTGAGAGGATACATTTATCCCATTCTACGATGCATGCTTTTCAATAAATACTTTGTTCTTTGAACTTGTGTGCATTAAATGCAGTATAAGCAAACAATTTAAAATGAGGTTCTCAGTTACTTTTTGTTATGTTTATCACTAAATCTGTGGTCAGCCATGTGGGACCTGACTTCTTTAACCCCTAAGTTACAGGCCCAGCCCTCCTTGTAGACTTTTTAATGGCTAGAGTTACTATTAGGTAAATCTTTGCTTTTAGCATGTGTCATACAATTTCTTGATTGTATATGTCTTCTTTTCTACTGTTATACATTACTATAATATGTATCATGTTGATCTGGCCCAGCTGCATTGGCACAGGAAGTAGGTGCCACTGCACAATACTGGAGCCATATGGGAAGGCGGTGGGTTTGGTTTGCAGGTTGACCTGAACATGCTGGGTATGCCCGTGGGTATGCCTGTTGCCCTGGCTGGCAGAAAGGCTGAGGGAGGATTGTCTGTGAAGATCTTTTCTGAGGTCCCTGACAATCTCTCACTCTCTCATGAAACAAATGAACAAAAAAAAATGTTGATCTGATTTCCTATCAAAATAAGTATAATTATAAAATAACTTGATATAAATCCTACCAAGTCACTTCCAGGGACATACTAAATGTCTTCAGTAATAGTAAACTATGTGCACATATTTGAATGTAATGCTAATGACAAAAATGGTTATATATCAAAGTCTAATAGGTCTAAAATAGATAAGTTCAAAAATCATTAACACACACACACAAAATCATTAACACAACATTTGGTTATGAGAACTGTTGCTCCTCCTTCCTTTTCCTCATTTCTTATTTTTACTACTTTAGCCCTAACCTTAAAGAACCCAAAAGTCTCTATCCCCTACAGATGGCCATTGATAACATTTAGTGGCTTTCTTTGTAGACTTTGCTGATGTTTTTTAATTGTTAAAGAGTGCATGCTCTTGCCAGAGAGAGGAAGACTGAGAGAGAGAAAATACCCTTCAGTGGGGTATGGTCATATTGCAATCCCTCTCCTCCATCTCTCTCTCCTCTTGGGATTTGGAGCACACACATGTGCACGTGTAGCATGTTCTTCAAGCTTCCAGGGACTGGACTCGAACTGTGGTCAGCCATGTGGGCCCTGGCTCCCTCAACCACAAAGTTACAAGCCCAGCCCTCCTAGTAGACTTTTTAATGCATATGAAAACATAATTCTAAAAACATATTGAATTATACTAAGTATAATTATTCTGTGCTCACTTTTTTCTTTTAACAATATGTATTAGACAGCTCACCATATCAGCCCATCAAACTTACAGTTCATGTTTGTAAGGGATGCATAATACTGCATTGTGAACTATTCCTTACCTCATTTATTGGGCTCCCCATTGATGGACATTTAGATTTTTCTTGACTTTTTGATATTTTAAATAGCGCTGCAAGGATATACTTTATATTTTTAAAAATTGATGTCCATAAAAAATGACCATGAAATTAATGTCTTAAACATGATTTGTCATTATTATCTTACATTTTTATGGCTCATAAATCTGACACAGGTCCCAGTGGGCTAAAATCAAGATGTATTCAGATAGCCATCCTTTTTTGAGGCCTAAGGGGAAAATCCATTTCTTTGCCATTATCAGCTTCTAGAACAACCCACACTCCTTGGCTCATTGCTGCTTTTCTCCAGTCTTCAAGATGGAGAGTCAAAATTTAGGTCAACTGTTGAGTTCAGGAATGCATACCTGAGATTTAAGGATCAGGAGGCTTCCCTTTTGCCTTCCTCACAAAGCCATGGAACTGAAGACTGAGTACTGGAGAGCCTTTGCCGAAACACTCAATGTGTTCATCACTATGCTTTCTGGGAGAAACAGCTAGCCCAAGTGCTGTCTTGTGTTGACAACTTAATTGCAACCAGATTCCCAACCTTAGCTGCAACAGAATCTGTGAAAGTTGGTTTTGTTTTCCTGCTTCTGCAGTGTAAAAAGGCAATTTAGAAGGAAGTTAAAATATATACTGTTTCCTTTTATTTATTTATTTATTTATTTATTTTTATATTTTTGCCATAGGGTACATGTCCTCACTGGAATGAGATAGAGAGACAGTGAAATGGAAAGTGAGAAATCCCCGCCTCCGAGGTGTGTGGGGGGGATGGTCACACATCAGTACCTTCTCCTCCATTCTCCTACTGGGATTTTGGATGTGCATGCGCACACATGCCTCCCGTGATTTTCAAGCCACCAGGTCCAAGACTCAAACCGTGATCCACCTTGTGAAAGTCCAGCACGTTAATTACCATGCCACCTACTGGTCCAAGTGTTTCCATTTTACCACATCTAGAAATGTGAATACCTAGCTGGGTGCTGAAAGTTGGGTAACTGTGTGTTTGCTGAATGGAGGTTAAGCAGAAGCTAGAAAAATCTTTTTATGTTAGCCACAGTTGTGTGAGGTTCTTAACGATAAAGAACCTTAGTTGATTTAGTTGAGAAAGGATCTACTAAGGTATGAAGGAACTCGTGGAATCCTTGGAGAGCCAGAACGTCAGACGTGGGGGGAATGCAGCAGGTACAACGTCCAAATCACGCCAGGAAACTGCTGTAGTGAAGGTATATTGGCGCTACTTCTTAGCACTGAACCGAGGATCTGTGCTGAATGCAGAGTGCTGTATCACAGCTGCCTTCAAAAGAACGAACTCCTTCACACCACTCTCATAAGCAATGGATCCCACCAGACAGTTGCCTCTTCACATTGCTCAGTAGTAAATGGAAATCTCATACAGGTGCATCTGATTGGCTAAGACTGCTTCATTAGCAAGGTAAAATGGGAGAGTGCATTCTGGCATTTCATGCTATATCTAAATCCCTTATATTTTGTTCAGAGTTTTGCTTTAGGGCACATGCGCTCTCTAGAGAGACAACCAGAAAGAAAGAAAGCGAGAAATCACCTCCCAGGGGGGATGGCCACATTGCAATCCTTTCTCCTCCATTCTTTTCTCAGGATTTACAGCATGCACACACATGTGCTGGTGTGAGTTGTGTGTTTTTGTTTTTGTCTTGAGAGGTTTTTGCTATAGGGTGCGGGTGCTCACCAGAAAGAGAGACGGGAGACAGAAAGGGAGACTGTGGTTCAAGTTCTGGTAGCTTGCTTTCTCACTTTCCCTCTCTCTGTCTGTCTCTGATTAAACTGAAAAGTAATAATAATAAAGTTAAATAAAGTAATTCTTTTTAAAAAATAACTTGTTACGGAGAGATTGACTTATTTAAGGCATTCAGTTAGTAACAAAGAGTCAGTGCTTTAGAAAAACTAAAGAAATAAAAAGTGAATTTTTATTGTGAAGCCTCTAAAATTAGCATCTAATGTACCATAGAAGAAAGAATGTGTAGGTATTAAACATGATATTTATTATAAAATCAAACTAAGCCAACATAGGTATTTCTAAACAGGTAGCAAATGATAAATAATTATCTACCATGGAATCCCTTTAATAAGGATCTATTGAAAATGAACAAATCATTCCTATGATGAACCCTGTTCATCTAATGTGACCATTTAATTAAAACTTATTTCTCTGTCTTACTGCTATTGACAAATCTCTGTAGTTGTGTGAATGAGGAGGTCTATGTATTTCTATTTTAGTTTTCTTGCTGAACTTATAAATCTGTTAACAGTTGTATACATTTTATGAGTTCGCTGCAATAACTTTAAAAATATTTTTCTCCCATGGTTGGTAGTAATGTTTTCAAGGTTCAGAGTGTCACAATCATCAGACACAATAAATGATGTAACACCATTGTTTCCTTCTTTTAGTATTTAGAACTCTTTTCTTTTCTTTTCTTTTCTTTTTTTAAGAGAGATTTTTGCTATAGGGCATGTGTGCTCCCTGGAGAGACAGAAACAGAAAATAGGAAATCACCTCCCAGGGGGATGGACATACTGCAATCCCTTCTCCATTCTCCTTTCAGGATTTTGGACACACATGCATATGTGCTTGGTTTGAATTGTAAGCCGTCAGGTCTGGGACCCAAACTGTGGTCAACTACGTGGGAGTCCAGTGATGTATCATTATATCATGAGCTTGTTTCAGTATTTAGAGCTTTTTGCCATGTGAAAAATACTCATACAAGGCCACTAGTCAGTCACCCAGCTTTAAGTGTGAATACTCCAGAAAGGAAATTACACAATTATTTTAGGTAATTATATATAAAGATGTATTGGTTATAGAAATCTAACATGATTTAATAATGATAACCAAGGGGGCCAGCAGGTGGTGTGGTGGTTGGGGCACTAGACTCCCACGTGGCCAACTGTGGTTTGAGTCCTGGACCTGGCCTCTTGCTTTCTCACTTTCCCTCTCTCTCTCTCTGGTCGAATTGAAAAATAATAAGTAAAATTAAATGAAATAGTTATTTAAAAAAGTGATAACCTATAGCTTAAATTTCTAGCTCCTGTTTTTTATATTTCCAAAGATCACATTCATGAAATAAAAGCGGACATGTTCATCTATGTATATTGGATATTTCCACATACATTATATAATCAAATTCATACTGTTTTCTAATTATTACTTATTACTGTTTTCATGCTTGTTTTTCTTTCTTTAGTCTTAGAACCTAACCATTACTTTTTCTCTAGTTATGTGTTAAGGAATACATAAGGGACCTTTGAAAAGTTCATGGGAAATGTGGATTATGAAAAAACTATGCATGGATTTCAAATTTTTTTGCACCAGAATAAACTGATATCTTTTGTTTGCTTGTTTTTTTAGATTTTTGCTATAGGGTACACATTCTCTCCAGAGAGAGATGGAGAGAGACAGAGAAAGAGGGAAAGTGAGAAATCACCCTGCAAGGGGATTGCCCACACTGTAGTCCCTTCTCCTCCATTCTCCTTTCGGGCTTTTGGGCATGCATGCACACATGCCTGGTGTGATTTTCAAGCCTTCAGGTCCCAGAATTGAATTGCAGAGTTGGCTGTGTAGGATCAAAGCACCTTAACTACCATGCTACCTGCTGGCCCAGAAATAAATTCATACTTTAACTCCATTTTTCTATGAATTTTTGGTAGTTTTTGTTTTATACAGACACACACACACACAAACACACCTGGGAGCACCAAGGTGCATCCCAAACATTAACTTAGATTGTTACTAGGCCTTTGAAGATAGTGTGGATAATTTGAAGTTAAAAACATTTAATTACATTTTAAAAACTTCTAGTTGGAGAATAGAGTATCACTTGTTTTTTTACACTGCAAAAAGTAAATCTATTTACAGAAGAGTGATTTAAAGACATTACAGTTTTCTTTACAAACAGATATAAGAACAGAATTGTCCATACCTGCTTTTTGCTGGTAGAAGCTTACCTTAGTTTTCTCCTTGGGTAATTTTTTTTTTTTTTTAATGTCTAAGAGATTATCTGTCACCTCATTATCTTTGTTAATCACTATCAGAGCTTCTGGCTATTATCCATCACAGTGGTTAAGAGGATCCCAGACAAAGTGCTAAATCTTCATTCACAAAGAAGATTGTCAGCTGTTGCCTATATCTGCTATGTACTGGAGCATTGGGAAAGTGATGATGTATTTTTCTATGCAAAAACGTGTCATGACTTTCCCAAGGACCTAATACTTCCTTTGAACATTTGTAGAGTAGTGATGGTTCATATTAAATATTTTTCAAGAAGTGAATATTAATGTGGTTGTGGGAGATTTGATATCAGAGCAATACTGAATATAAAAATCATAGAGAATAGAATACAAATCATTAAACTACACAAGTAATATTTCCTTGGAATTGCTTATGAATATTCACCTATTCATATATGAGGGGACTTCAAAAAATTTGCAGAAAAATAGAGTTAAAGCATGAGTTTATTTTGTTGCAAATATTTTTAAAAATCAAAATATAGATTTTTCATTTTCAGTTGATGCATTTTCCATCAACTTTTGAAGCCCCCCCCTCCCAGTTCTTTTAAGTAGTCTTCTTGAAAGTATTGAAATATGAGGGGTTTTTTTCTTGTTTAAAAACGTTGACATTTTTGGCATTATGAATTTTGTCTACATATTTGATAAGAACATCCACAGACTTTTCATTCAAAGATCGACAAAAAACTTGAATATGAAAATTGAAGTTATGAAATGAAGATGCCCTCTCAGCTGAGAATTCCTTTCTAGAAATGTATAAATGCAATTATTCTTTAATAAATAAACATATCTTAAATCTTCTCAGCAATGAGTCACTAAAAAAAATTAAAAGATGACATTGTTACTCACAATAACAATACAAAACAAGGAAAACAACTGAAACATAGATCAAGGCTTTTTGAGATAGATGCAAAATTATCTTGCTTTTTATAATTAAAGTAGACTGACTTAATATTCATAACAGGCTTAATTGTCTTAGGTAAAATACTTAATTTTCTTTGTTTTGAAAGCACTCTCTTTTTCTTCCTAAATCAAGAACAGAGAAAATTTAAAGTTCATGATTCAGTTATAGTTTTTAGAACAATGGGTAAGAATATTTTAAAGAGTAAGAAATGCTTTCATCTCTCTGACTTTTCATCATTTTCATTCTGTATCGAACTCATGGTTGCAAAATAATAGAAACGGATGCTAACTAACCTGAGTAGAAAGAAACTTACTGAATATTGGGGAACCCCTGGGATCTGTGGAAAGAAAATGGGACTTAGAAAATGAAAAGAAACAAGGCAGCCTGGGCCCCAGACCCCCGTCCAGATCAATGTACTGCACCAGACTGTTAGGGTGCGGCTCCCACACATCTTTGCTGCCACCACCACTAGTTTCTTGCTGCTTCTGGTGTGGCTGCTAACAATTAATTTGTCACCTGTACTCTGCTTTGCCTTACTCCCTTAAGATTTGGAGTCCAGGACTGGAATATCCAATTGGCTGAGGGTGCTGAGGTACTAGTGCTGCCTCCTCCTTGAATTTCCTTTGTAGTAGAAACACCTCATGTAAGTAATTCTATGAGCATAGTTATCACACTGAACTGTAATTTCATTTTACATCTCTGTCTTCTTCAAGGACTGTGAACTCCAGGAGAACAGAAAATTTTAATATATTTTTGTTTTCTGTATCTAACACCATGTTTGGGACGCAGGGAAAGATCAATTTTAAAGATGAAATGGTTAAAATAAAATATTGACTTGTCACTGAACTCCCATGTAGTTGACCGTGGTTTGAGTCCCGGACCCGGTGGCTTAAACTCACACTGGGTGCATGTGCGTGCGTGCCCAAGATCCTGAGAGGAGAATGGAGAAGAAGGGATTGCCACGTGGCCATCCCCCCTGGAGGGTGGTTTCTCGCTTTCTGTTTCTCTGTCTCTTTCTGTCTTTCTGGTGAGCACATGCGCCCTATAGCAAAAACCTCCCCCCCCAAAACAAAAAATTGGCTTGTCAGAAAAGTCATGATGCATTTTTGCATAGAAAAAAATATATCATGACTTTCCAACAACCAAATATTTTGAAGGGTTTAAATAAAAATCTACACTCCCCTTTCCTACCCTGTCCTGCTTTTTCAGAGGCCAACACTTTTAAGTTTTCTGAGTATAGTCGTACATCATTTAATGGCAGGGACACTTTTTGAGAAATACATTGGTAGTTGATTCCTTCGTTGTGTAAAGATCATAGAGGGTACTTACACAAACCTAGACGGTATCGTCTGCTATATACCTTGGCTATGTGGCATAGCCTGTTATAATCTTATGAAATCACTGTCATATATATGGTCCATCATTTATTTGTGTTAATACAAATTAGAATCAGATACATTCATAAAATCAGTTATTTGGCGAGACTGACAGGACTTGTAATTCAGGGTAGTAAGTCTACTACTAAGCGTAACCAAATTGA
>NW_006160183.1:2992090-3025023 GCF_000334495.1 Tupaia belangeri chinensis | reverse complement strand
ATAAATAAGAAACAGATGAATAACACTGTCATAAAAATGTTGCCTACGAAATATTGTTAGACTTTGAATGTAAATTACCGTGGAACTCAGTGTGTCATAAAGAGCTCTTATAAACTCTATTATAACAACTACATGAGATAGGGTTTATAGATGTAGCTAGTTCTTTTAATAAACAGGATGCAGGATTTTTTCAGAATTCATGTATGTGCATGTATGTGTATGTTTTATATGCATATATACATAGATATCTCCAATTTTCTCAGGCTTCATACCATAGCTTAGAGGTATGGACTCACATTAACCATAGTCACTCCAATTCTACTGACTACGGCTCCAGACGTGAGTTTGTGAGGACTCTGACTCTGCGAATTTGGAAAATGATTACCGACTCGGAAGGCTCTCACTGCACAGGCAGCAGGATTTTGTTCCTGTGCAGGGTGCCCTGCCTGCTGGAGGGACCTGTCTGAACCTGGGGCTATGGGAGCAGGAGGTTATTTTACCTTTCATTTGGAGGTTCTGAAAGTGCATTGAATCTAAGGAAGGATTTGAAATATAGGTTTTGAGAATATTTGTTCTACCGTGTTGAACTTAATGTTCTAGTCAAAGAGCCTCACCCTTCTTACAAGGCTCTTTGAACCCTGTCACTAAAATAGGTCTTACTGGGGGCCAGTGGAGCGGAGGTTAAGGCAGCTGCATCTCACAAGGCCAACGTGGTGGTCAGTTTTTTTCCCAGATTCTGTGGCCTGAAAATTATGCTGAGTAGGACCAGCAGATGACATAATGTTTACATCGCTGGACTCTCATGTATTGGACCACAGTTCAAGTCCCAGGCCCGTTGGCTTAAAACTCACACTGGGTGCATGTGCGTGTGTGCCCAAAATTCTGAGAAGAGACTGGAGGAGAAGGGGTTGTAGCATGGCCATTCCTCCTGGGGAGTGATTTCTTGCTTTCTGTCGCTCTGGTGAGTTCCATGCCCTATACTCTCTCTAAAAAAAAAAAAAAAAAAAAAAAAAAAAAAAAAAAAAACAAGCAAACTAAATCATACTGGGCGAGTGAGTGTGTGTGCATGTGTGCCCAAAACCCATAGAGGAGAATGGAGGAGAAGAGATTGTGGTGTGGCCATCCCTGTGGGGGCTGATTTCTCACTTTCTCCCTCACCTCTGGTTAGCATAGGGGCCCTATAGCAAACTAAAAAAAAGTAATAATAATAAAGAACAAAAAATAAAAATAAAATAGGTCTTATCCAATTGCCCAGAAATGTCTGAATCCTACTTCAACTGAAGCTGACATCCCTATAAACCATGCAGCTGACTTTGAAGCAAGGTGGAACGTGTTCACTAGGTGACTCAGGAGGTTTTATCATAAGGCTTTCCAATATCTCAATGATGGAGAAGTATCATGTATTCTTTAAAGCTATTCTTTCTAGATACAACTTACATTCCAGCTACAGTTTTCACTTGTTTTTCAACCTGACATTGCCTTAGCCAGACCTGTTTCCCTGCCTCTTTTTCGGTGTCTGGCATGCTTAAATCTTCCTCGTCTACCATACTGGAACTACTAGTGACCTTCTGGATTATTTTCCCAAGGTTTTCTTTGTTGTTGTTTTTGAGTATGATACTTTAACAGGACCAAAACTGGAAGAATAAAAGAAGGAATAAAACCTAGTAAGAGTTAGAGTAGGTGCTGATTTATCATGATTAGGTAGGCTGTCATTATGGCAATCTTGGTAAATAGGATTTAGGACAGATATCATGCATGTTATGTATGTACATGTAAATATATTAAGACAAAATTCTCCAAAAAAAAGTAAAAGCAATTAGTTAGCAAGGAGAGCATCTTGGGGGAATTCATCACTTACTTGAACAAACATTCGGCTATGAAAGTTTTAGATTGTTAAAGTGGTAGGATCAATGTAGAGTATCCCATCCAAAACAGAGGTACTTTTGGGGAGGCCTAAGGAATAACCTGCCTCCTAGTCTCTGATGTTACAGAAGAATTTGCTCAATCATATGACCTCCATCCAATGTAGTTAGGGTCTGGAATCACTTTTCTTTTTCTTTTTGTCTGCTTTAGCAGCCCTCCTTAGTGGGTTCCACCAAAATGCAAACTGGAGTCAGGTAATGATGTTTGTTTCTGAGCTTTCAGAGGAAGCTGTTTATTTTAGTAGGCAATTTTCATCTGTGATGAAGTGAAATGTTGAGAAGGCAGCCTCTCATCAGTGGACAAACAATGCCTAAGAATTTAGCTAATGGCCCCCCTTCAGTGCAGAGAATAGATGGCAACAATTGTACTTACAGACTAGACCCAGAGCTACTTGTTTGGCTGCTAGGTGTTAATGCAAATTTGTTCTTCAGCTCATTCAACCCTGGGGCTCCCATCCTTTGATTTAATTAAATGTAATTGGTTACATTGCTCCTCCCAGGCCCCTGAGGTGTTTTTGTTTATTGCTTACTCTTTGCAATAAAGCTTCAATTCATGGCACAAAATGCTGGATAAATAAGAGTCTTTTTTTTTTCCTATGTTGGATTTGCTGGGAGATTATTTCGTTCAAATAGTTTGGCTTTACTGTTAAAAGTAAATGACCAGTGAAATAAACTCATTGGGTGGCAAATGTAGCATATTCAGAAGCGCGGAATTAAAGAGGGTAAATTACATGAGATTAGGAAAAGATATGAAGGTGTAGTGTTAAATTAGTAAAGATTTGCTGGAGTACTATAACATCTATCAATGCTGTAAATAAATACAGCTTTAATAAGTGAGCTTGTGGTTGATGTAGCACGTTATTATTAAAAAGTTACTTTAAGATGCCAGTTATGAAATAGTCTGTAAATTCATTTTCTAGTCATGCACAGTTCTCTTTCTCATAAATATGCAAATACCATTGTTGGGGACACAAGTGAAAATGGTACTGACTTAAATGAAGTCAACACAACTATTTCTTTTTAATGAAAGATCTCATCTTCCTTCTGCATTAAGTATATACATATATATATATAAATATATGTCTTTCTCTCTCTCTCTCTCTCTATATATATATGTATATATGCATTAACTTCAAAGGAAGAGCTCAGAAATTTAGAAAAATTAAGAAAATACCCTTGGTACTTCCCAATTTAGTTATTTTTTAGAAAAATTATATCATTTTATTTATTATTATTATTTAATTTGTTATAGCATGCACATGCTCACCAAAGAGAGAGAGAGAGGGAGAGAGAGAAAGAGAGAAATGGAAAGTGAGAAAGCAAGCTGCCAGGTCTGGGACTCAAACCTCAGTTGACCATGTGGGAGTCCAGCACCTTAACTACCACACCACCTGATGACCCCTTCAATTTAATTTTAAGTACTAACCTACATAAATGACTTTCCTTAAAAACCCAGTTGTGGTCCTGGGTCTGAAAACCTTGTCCCTGTCAGTGGAATAAAATAGCCTACCCCAAACTGATGCATATTATAGTGTTGTCTAGTTAGTTCTTTATTGCTTTATTTTTTTCCTGGTCTTTATTTTTCCCTTTTTCACTGCAGAGTTATAAGATACTGCATCAACAACGTTTTCATTAATGCAATAGACTTTATAAATCTTGTTGTGTCACAGGCCTAACTAACACCTCTTCTGATGCAAAAATGAAAAATTCATGATAAGAACACAGGTATTTTCAGTACAATATAATGCTTCAGTTCTTTGCAAAATGATTGTCTTGCAGAATTGTTTTCTAGGCTCCTCCTATATTCTGCTGCTGAGGTACTGAAATTTTAGGCTTGTTATTTTGTGCTCCCAAGTTAGGACTTTCTTCTAGAATCCAAGTGGGTAATTACAATAATAAACACCCTTCTTGGGAGCAGCAGTTAGCGTAATGGCTGTGTTGTTGTACCCCCATGTAGCCGACCGCAGTTCGAGTCCTGGACCTGGTGGCTTAAAATCACGCTAGGCGCATGTGCGTACATGCTCAAGATCCCCAAAAGAGAATGGAGGAGAAGGGATTGCAGCATGGCCATCCTCCCTGAGGGATGATTTCTCGCTTTCTATCTCTCTGTCTCTGTATTTCTGGCGAGCGCACACGCCCTATAGCAAAAACCTTTCTGAAAAAGAAAGCACCCTTGGGAAGTGGGGAACTGGCCTCAGATATCAACTCAATACTAAGTGTTCAGAGAAGTAATCAAGTACATATGCATATCTTGGAAATGAGCTGTCAAAAAAGTCTGTGCTTCATTTTTTTTTTTAGGCTTTTGCCTTAGGGTGTATGCACTTGCCAGAGAGAGACAGAGACAGTGAGAAGGAAAGTGAGAAATCACCCCCCACCCCCACCCCAGGGGGGATGGCCATGCTGCAGTTCTTTCTCTTCCATTCTTCTCTTGGGATTTTGGGTGTGCATGTACACATGCCTAGCATGATCTTCAAGTCACAAGGTCTGAGACTCGAACTCCAGTTGGCCATGTAGGCGTCCAGTGCCTTAACCACCATGGTACCTACTGGTCCCAAGTCTGTGCTTCATTTTCAGAGAGAGCTTTATTTATTAGCTATCAGCTTAGAATTAGGGAGAAAACCCAGTTGTGGTCTTGGGTAAAGTGACACTTTTTGTGTCACAGGATGATTTAACTTCTTGCCTAGGTCCCATGGAGTCACCGTTTATGATAACTCTTTTCCCCACAAACAGGCAAATAAGAGTAAGAATATTTAGCATATTGTAATGTGGTGGCCAGATGATGGCACAGTGGGACAACACTGTGAGGGCCTGGATTTTGTCCAGAGACCTCCCTGAGTATCCCGTCCAGCAAGTGCCTTCGGAGTTGGCCGAGGCTAGGGGTGGACTGCAGTATCAGGACGCTGTTGGGTGCACTCTTCCTGTCTCTGTCTCACTCATGGAAATAAATACATAAACTTAAAAAAGATACTGAAGATTTCTTCTGCAAATGCAAATGAAATATAGAAAATAGAAGGGAGGGAAGTGTTCCAGTGGTCTTTTAGATAAAACCAGATACGTTTCCCTTGTACTTGAGTAATTTTCTTCCTGTGCACTGGTAATAAGAAGCCCACTGCCCGTCCCCTGACTGCGACTCGCCTGAATCCACAGCTTTGATTGGAAACTCTCAACCCCTGACCGGCCTCCGGAGCACTGATTACGAAGGCACCCCACACACTTCTCTCATAAACATTTGGCAGATCGGGAAGTGCTGAAAAGTGATGCCCCTGGCTCTCAGAAGAGTGTGCTGGTGGGAGAAGAACTAGAACATTTTCCCTCTTACAACTGTCAAAGAGTGATTATGTCAAATGGGTTTTCAAGGAGCCACAAAGTAATTATAGGGTAACTTCTTGACATTATTTTCCAATGTTTGACTCAGCAGATGATGATTAATTGATGTGTATTATTTTATGGCTCTCTGAAACTTTATTTGATACTTTAGACAGAGGTCAGACTGAATCTCCCTTTAGACTGACACAGCCCATTTGCCTTAAATGTAATAGATGATTTCATAAACTAGTCTTTTTTAAAAATATTTTTTATGTAACTTTTAAAATTTATTATTATTATTTTTAGTATTTCTAGAGAGAGACATAGAGAGAAAGAGAGGGAGAGAGGGAAAGTATCCTCTGTTTTCCTTTTTTTTTTTTTAAGAGAGATTTTTGCTATAGGGCGCATGTGCTCACCAGAGAGACAGAGACAGCGAGAAATCACACCCTCCCCCCCAAGGTTGTGATCCCAGGGCGGGTGGTCATGCTGCTGTCCTTTCTCCTCCATTCTTTTCTAGGGATTTTGGGCATGCACACACACACATGCCTGGCATGAGTTTTAAGTCACTGGGTCTGGTACTCGAACCGCAATCTACTATGTAGGAGTCCAGCGAGTTAACCATTACACCATCTGCTGGTCCCCTTCAATTTAATTTTAAGTACTAACCTACATAAATGACTTTCCTTAAAAACCCAGTTGTGGTCCTGGGTCTGAAAACCTTGTCCCTGTCAGTGGAATAAAATAGCCTACCCCAAACTGATGCATATTATAGTGTTGTCTAGTTAGTTCTTTATTGCTTTATTTTTTTCCTGGTCTTTATTTTTCCCTTTTTCACTGCAGAGTTATAAGATACTGCATCAACAACGTTTTCATTAATGCAATAGACTTTATAAATCTTGTTGTGTCACAGGCCTAACTAACACCTCTTCTGATGCAAAAATGAAAAATTCATGATAAGAACACAGGTATTTTCAGTACAATATAATGCTTCAGTTCTTTGCAAAATGATTGTCTTGCAGAATTGTTTTCTAGGCTCCTCCTATATTCTGCTGCTGAGGTACTGAAATTTTAGGCTTGTTATTTTGTGCTCCCAAGTTAGGACTTTCTTCTAGAATCCAAGTGGGTAATTACAATAATAAACACCCTTCTTGGGAGCAGCAGTTAGCGTAATGGCTGTGTTGTTGTACCCCCATGTAGCCGACCGCAGTTCGAGTCCTGGACCTGGTGGCTTAAAATCACGCTAGGCGCATGTGCGTACATGCTCAAGATCCCCAAAAGAGAATGGAGGAGAAGGGATTGCAGCATGGCCATCCTCCCTGAGGGATGATTTCTCGCTTTCTATCTCTCTGTCTCTGTATTTCTGGCGAGCGCACACGCCCTATAGCAAAAACCTTTCTGAAAAAGAAAGCACCCTTGGGAAGTGGGGAACTGGCCTCAGATATCAACTCAATACTAAGTGTTCAGAGAAGTAATCAAGTACATATGCATATCTTGGAAATGAGCTGTCAAAAAAGTCTGTGCTTCATTTTTTTTTTTAGGCTTTTGCCTTAGGGTGTATGCACTTGCCAGAGAGAGACAGAGACAGTGAGAAGGAAAGTGAGAAATCACCCCCCACCCCCACCCCAGGGGGGATGGCCATGCTGCAGTTCTTTCTCTTCCATTCTTCTCTTGGGATTTTGGGTGTGCATGTACACATGCCTAGCATGATCTTCAAGTCACAAGGTCTGAGACTCGAACTCCAGTTGGCCATGTAGGCGTCCAGTGCCTTAACCACCATGGTACCTACTGGTCCCAAGTCTGTGCTTCATTTTCAGAGAGAGCTTTATTTATTAGCTATCAGCTTAGAATTAGGGAGAAAACCCAGTTGTGGTCTTGGGTAAAGTGACACTTTTTGTGTCACAGGATGATTTAACTTCTTGCCTAGGTCCCATGGAGTCACCGTTTATGATAACTCTTTTCCCCACAAACAGGCAAATAAGAGTAAGAATATTTAGCATATTGTAATGTGGTGGCCAGATGATGGCACAGTGGGACAACACTGTGAGGGCCTGGATTTTGTCCAGAGACCTCCCTGAGTATCCCGTCCAGCAAGTGCCTTCGGAGTTGGCCGAGGCTAGGGGTGGACTGCAGTATCAGGACGCTGTTGGGTGCACTCTTCCTGTCTCTGTCTCACTCATGGAAATAAATACATAAACTTAAAAAAGATACTGAAGATTTCTTCTGCAAATGCAAATGAAATATAGAAAATAGAAGGGAGGGAAGTGTTCCAGTGGTCTTTTAGATAAAACCAGATACGTTTCCCTTGTACTTGAGTAATTTTCTTCCTGTGCACTGGTAATAAGAAGCCCACTGCCCGTCCCCTGACTGCGACTCGCCTGAATCCACAGCTTTGATTGGAAACTCTCAACCCCTGACCGGCCTCCGGAGCACTGATTACGAAGGCACCCCACACACTTCTCTCATAAACATTTGGCAGATCGGGAAGTGCTGAAAAGTGATGCCCCTGGCTCTCAGAAGAGTGTGCTGGTGGGAGAAGAACTAGAACATTTTCCCTCTTACAACTGTCAAAGAGTGATTATGTCAAATGGGTTTTCAAGGAGCCACAAAGTAATTATAGGGTAACTTCTTGACATTATTTTCCAATGTTTGACTCAGCAGATGATGATTAATTGATGTGTATTATTTTATGGCTCTCTGAAACTTTATTTGATACTTTAGACAGAGGTCAGACTGAATCTCCCTTTAGACTGACACAGCCCATTTGCCTTAAATGTAATAGATGATTTCATAAACTAGTCTTTTTTAAAAATATTTTTTATGTAACTTTTAAAATTTATTATTATTATTTTTAGTATTTCTAGAGAGAGACATAGAGAGAAAGAGAGGGAGAGAGGGAAAGTGAGAAAGCAAGCCTCTAAGTCTGGGACTCGAACCACAGTTGGCCATGTGGGAGTCCAGCGCCCTTAACCACCACCTCACCTGCCAGCCCCAAACTAACTAGTCTTCTGGTGACTAAAACAATGTCTGGGATGCTCTTTTAATATTGATTTAAAAAAAAAATCATGTGCCTCTCAAGTAGTATTATAGTATGGTATTTTTTTTTTTTATTGAGATTAAGATTTACTGTTAATTTCTGAGAATTAATTAAATCATGAAAAGTACTTAATATGTGGCACATAGTAAATGTCAGTTATATTAAAACATGATCTAGTGGGAACCAGGAGTTGGCATAGTGGTTACATTATTGAACTCCCACATGGTTGACCACAGTTTGAGTCCCAGACCCAGTGGCTTGAAACTCATGCTGGGCCCATGTGTGTATGTACCCAAGATCCCAGGAGGAAAGTGTAAGGGATTGCAGCATGGCCATTCCCCCTGGGGGGATGGCTTGTCACTTTCTCTCTCACTGTCCCCCCCCCCCCCCAGCACATGTGCCTTAAGGTGAAAAACCTCTTAAAAAAAAAAAAAGACATAGTAATCATTAAACTTCAGAAAGATTTTTCTTTGTATGCTTTCTTGATGTGTTCTAGTCATCAGGAAGGAAGCATCCTACCCATTTAGTTTTGGAGTTAGGTTACATTAGGGGTGGTCTATCTATTAGTTTATGTCTTCTTATTAATTTTAGTTCAATTGAAAGTAGTTGGGGATATTCAAACACAATGGACTTGAAATATATTTGTATTTATGTATCCTTTTCCAGGGCATATCTTATATATACATATCTATATTAATTGATTTCAAATAAATAATTGATTCTGGTAAGCCAAGATCTGGAAATTCAGGACTGATGTAATAGAAGCTAAGAAAGATTAATTAAAATAGTGAGTACTAGGGCCAGCTAGGTGGTGTAGTGGTTAAGGCAGCTGGATCCCTCATGGCCAACTTCACGGTTTGGGTTCTGTACCTGATGGCTTGAAAATCATGCTGGGCATGTGTGCATGCATGCCCAGGATCCTGAGAGGAGGATGGAGGAGAAGGGATTGTTGCATGTCCATCCCCCCAGGGGTAATTTGTCACTTTCCCTCTCTCTTTCTCTCTCTTTCTCTGGCTAGCACACATGCCTTAAAGCAAAATCTTAAAATAAATAGATAGATGGGTAGATAGATAGATAGATAAAAATATTAAGGAGGGGAGAAGTTGGACAATGAGTAGAAGGTTACAGTTAGGAGAAAACAGTTCTAATGCACAATAGGGCAACTGTGGTTAACAGAAATGTATAGTTCTAAAAGCTAAAAGAACTTGGATGTTTTCACCACAAAGAACTGATAAAACTTTTTAAATTTTTTTTGAAGAGGTTTTTGCTATAGGGCGCGTGCACTCGCCAGAAAGACAGAGAGAAAGAGACAGAAAGCGAGAAATCACCCCCTAGGGGTGATAGCCATGCTGCAATCCTTTCTCCATTCTCCTCTCAGGATCTTGGGCACGCACACACACGTGCACCTGGTGTGAGTTTAAGGCACTGTGTCTGGGACTCAAACCGCGGTCGACTACATGGGAGTCTAGTGATATAGTCATTATGCCAACTGCTGGTCCTAAGAACTGATAAAACTTTGAAGTGACTGGCTATGCTAATTGCCATGATTTGATCATTATATAATGTATACATGTATTAAAACATCACACTCTACCCCCATAAATATGTATATTATGTGTCAATTAAAAATAAAAACAAATAGTAGGTAATATAGTAGAGCGTCTATTGTTTTACTCAGTTTGTAAATTCTATATGCATTTTTTTCAAGTCAAATTGTCATTGATGGGGTCCGGCAGGTGGCGTGGTGGTTAAGGGCACTGGACTCCCACATGGCCAACTGTGATTCGAGTCCTGGATTTGGTGGCTTGCTTGCTCCCTTCCCCCCCCCCCCTCTCTGTACCTCTCTGGTCAAATTAAAATAAGTAAATAAATAAAGTTAAATAAAATAAATTTGTTAAATGGCTTTTTTAAAAAAAAAAAAAAAAAAAAAAAAAAGGTCAGTGATGCAAGAAATGCTTAACGACCTTAGGCTTTTGTTAGGAGTCTGTACCAGAAGATATTTCACAGCCAAAATGTTCCTTATGGGAAAAATGTAAATGTCGAGGCCAGCAGGTGGAGTGGAGGTTAAGGCTGTGAATTCCACATGGCTGGCTGCTCAGTTTGAGTCCCACATCTGACAGTTTGAAAATCACACCAGACATATGTGAGCATGCCCAAAATCCGGAGAGGAGAATGGAGAAGGGACTGTGATGTGGCCAGTACCCCTGGGGGATGATTTCTCATTTTCCTTCTCTATCTCTCTCTGAGAAGTGCACATACCCTATAGCAAAAGCTAAAAAAAAGAAAAAAAAGTTAACTGTCTGATATTCTGAGAATTCACTACATTTTACATTTAGTCATACTAAAAGTATTATTTAAAATTTCTCTTTTGCCTTTACTCCACATGAGATCATTTTTATTTTCTGATCTCAAACTGGTCATTAAAAAATAATTCTACTGGGCACGTGAGTATCATATGAATACTCACTATGGCAAAAACACAAATATTTGATTAACTTTTGAAAACATTCTTAAATATAGTTCATGTAAGTGCTTTTGAGTAGAATTTTAACAGAAGTTTTTAGGTATCAATATGTCATTCAGAAGTATTTTTAAAAAATAAATGTAAGGAAAATGGCTTAGAATCCAATGTCTTGCTGTAACGGGACTCCGCCATGTCCTTTGCTTTACTGACTACTTTCATCGTGTGTTGGGGAGCCTGTGTGCTGGGTGTGTGTTTTGTAAATGAGTGAACTAGGTAAGCTGTTTACTTGCCATGCCGCTTCTGCCTGCCAACCAGATGTATCATCAACATTCCAGGTACAGAAGACGTTTAACTAGTTCAGCTGAATGGTCCTCTTTTGTCTCCACACGTGTTTCACAAAGAAAAGATGTTGCTCTCATGGTAACAGAGGGCTGGTAGTCTAGGCTTGCAGTGCCATCTTTATTGTGTGTGCTGAATGGAAAGAAACCAGGTATTCAGCTGTGGGCCGTGTGGCTGGAAGGGATGTTGCTGGGTTTTGTTTTTGTTTTGGATGTTGGTTGAGGTCTCTATTGATAGGATATTTTAGACCCCCAAAAAATCTGTTCATAGGAAGCACAGGAGGTGCACCCGCCTGTTGAATTTATTATGAGTATTGCAAGTAACAGATGGCTAAGCAACAGGTTTACCCTCCTGTAGGAATTTGTTGATTTCACATGTATCAAATCTTTGCCTTTCAATATTAATACAACTTAGGACATTTTGACTGAGGTTTGATCTCATGTTAAAATAATTCTCTTATTGGCGGTCTGATCTACAAATCTACGAAGTTTGACTGATTAAACTTTCCCTGGTTGTTCTGAATCAAAGTCTTCTTTGCTGTATGCAAGCTCTCCATTGACGTGTCTGCTATTTTTCATTCTCTACCGGAACAAGGAAACATTATGTGCCCAGGACTTTACCAAATCTGAAGGTTAGTTGTATTTACTGTCTATCTCGATGATTGCTGACAGAGCAAATTGGCATGGACTATTTATTAAAAAGATTATGATACATAGGCAACTCGTATTATTGAGTACATAACTCGACTGCATACATTTCCTTTATTTAAACTTTCTACCGCTCTTGTGTTTCCTTGAATTATTATTTTTTCATTAAGTGCGATGTGAAGTCCTTAAAACGACTTGCTTTCTTTCTGTAAGCTTATTTGGAGATATGGTTTTTATTTAAGACGGTGCATAGATAGAAAGTAATGTTAATAACATACATGAGAGAGAAAGATGAACAGAACAACATATATCCATGAATCCACCACACTGACTGACTTCTCCAAGGTATAAAGAAGGGGGCATATATGTGGTTAACTGAGAGGAGAATGGATAATGTGTCCAACTGGGTTGGGATTAGAAAAATCTATGAAAATTGATTCTAGCCATAAATCCAGCTGGTAAAACGACCACAGGATATCTCTTTTCTTTGCACAAAGTTTTTAGCCATGGCAGCTGGGTAGCAGGCGCTTATGTAAGTACGATGGTTAGAAGCTGGGTAGCCCATGTGAAACGCTGAACAAAATGTAAGGATTTTCTACAGCACTCTGCATAACCAGGTGAGTGTTCAGCTGTTTGTTATTTTAATGGTGATATAATTATATATGATCATTTTAATCCCCGTTTCTTAGTTCTTATTCCTTTAACTCTCCCATCCCCACCCCACTGGAGAGCATGTGTACTCACCAGAGAGAGAGAGAAAGAGAGAGAGAGAGAGAGGAGAAAGCACCCCACATGGGAATAGCCATGTGTAATTTCCTTCATCTCTTTCTCCTTTCTGGATGTTGGGCATGCATATACATATGCCTGGCATGTTTCTCGGGCTGCTGGTTCTAGAACTCAAGCCACATTAGTGAGACAGAGAGAGAGAGAGACAGCACCCTCACAAGGTGCTGATGCTTCCGTCCACTCCATCCTCATCCAGTCCTGGATCAGGGAGGTGTTGGGTGCAAACCTAGAAGCCCCACTATGTGGGCCTGGTATATAAAAATTTTAATGTATACTTTGATTCCCTCAAGTCCTTGTTTCTTCTATCGTATCTCATCCTAGAGTTTCCTACCTTTTTAAAGCAAAACACGTCATTGTTTAATTCTTTATTTGATGTAGCTAGATTCATGCCAGGCTTATCCAGAGGCATCCAAAATTCTTGCTTTTCTGGCATGTGTTTTTCTAAGTCTTATATAGATTCATGCTGGAACTCAAATTCAATTTATTTGTTTATTTTTTGTTAGAGGGCACAAGTTCTCAGCAGAGAGGGAGAGGAGAAAGTACTCTTATGAGGTGTGGTCTTGCCGCAGTCCCCTCTACCCTTCTCTCTCTCTCCTTTTGAGATTTTGAGTAGTATATACATATGCATGCCTGGCATGTTACTTTCCTTGTCTTTTTTTTTTTTTTTTAAACAGGGGAAAGCATGAACATAGTTCCCCACTACCACAAATTATGCGGTCGTGTTTCCCACATTTGGGGAATGCAGGGGTCAGTACTCCTGGAGTACAATGGATAAGCCTCGCCTTCGTGATCGTGGTATCTGCCCTGCCTGCATGTTTCTTAAGCTGTTGGTTCCAAGACTCCAACCACACAGTCAGACATGTGGGATCTGCCTGCCTTAATTGCCAGGCCACGGTTTTATATTTGATGAAGTAAGGTTTCATTTATTTTATCTTTCATTTAGTTCTCTTCTTTTTAATTTGCCAGAGGGGGCACGCACTTACAAGAGAGAGAGAAAGAGAGAGTGGGGAAGAGGAGAAGCACCCCTCGGTGGGGCATGGTCACTCTGCAATCTCTTTACCTCCATTTCTCCCTCTTTTCATGGGCATGCACACACACACACCTAGTACATTTCTCGAGTCCCTGGTTCCGGAACTCGAAACACGATCAACCATGTGGCATCCAGTTGTCTTAACCACCATGCCACAGCCTGGTCTTATCTATTTATTTAGGGAATGTGTGTTCCAGAAAGAGAGAGAGAGAGAGAGAGAGAGAGAGAGAGTTTAAGCATCCCCTCGATGTATCATCATGCTGCAGTCCCTTTTGTTCCATTTCTCCATCCTATCAGGATTTGGGGCATACCTGCATATGTAGCTAGCTAGTGGGTTTTTCAAAGTACAGGGGCTAGAATGTACATTGTTGTTGTGGGGCCAGCGGGTGGTATGGTAGTTAAGATGCTGGCCTCCCACATGGCAGACTGTGGTTTGAGTCCTGGACCTGGCAGCTTTCTTTCTTTCTCTCTCTCTGGTGGGTGTATGTGCCCTATAGCAAACTAATAATAATAATAATAATGATGATGATGATGATGATGATGATGATGATAAAATGAAATAAATAGTTCTTTTTAAAAAATGAATATATAAGTTGAGGTTGGACATGTAGGACCTGGTTTTTGATGCACTGGGCTCAATCACTGGGCTACGCGGCTGGCCTCAGGTTTTATTTAATTCAGTTTTATGAAACTTCTTGTCCTTCCTTATCTAGTATTTACTGAATTCAAATGCAGGTTATTAAAACGAAGTGTCTGGGACCTGCCCCGTGGCATATCGGTTAAGTGCTGTACAAAGGGAGCAGGATCCCACATGGTCAATAGCGGTTCCGTCCTGGCCCTGGTGACAGAGGAGAGCTGGGTAATTAGACTCAACACTCATGCATGTTCTTCTCTGCTGCTTAGGAAGCACTGGAGATGTCAACACAAATAGTGGATAGCAAAATGGAGTTTATTAAGAGAGGGAAGGAAGAACAGAGCTCCCAAGCAGGGAGGGGTCCTGAATGGGTTGCAATGGTAAAGAGAAGACAAAGGCGAGGGAGTTTTTATCTAGCAATCTGAGCAATGGGGTAGCTTTCTAATAAGGAAGTGGGCTTTAGAAAATAGTTACATGGTAGTCTAAGTGGTTTATTGCCCTACTCTTCATGTGGTCAGCAAGCCATAGCCTTGTATACTTTTTGTTAGACTATAGCTACAGTTTCCTTTTAGTTTCAATGTAGCCAGCTTTTGACTGTGAAAACTTAGCCATTGTGACTCTATCTTGCATCTTTGCCCTGAGTCTGTGTGCTCAATATCCCTGTCTCCTGCCTTATTAACTAGGAATCATAAGATCTCTATAGAGTCATGTAAAAGGGATGTATACTGCACATTAACCAGACCACAGAGAAAAGGCAGAGACTTCATTAAAGAGAAAAACACAGTGACTTCCTTTCAGGGCCCTTACCCTATCTACCTGTAAGTGGGGTCTAACTCCTGTCTCGCTGGTGGTTTGAGGACACACTGGGCACATGTGCCATGCCCCACGGGGAGATTCTCTCTCTTGCATATACTTTCTGGCAATAAAAATTTAAAAATAAATTAAATTAAACTTCTGTATAAAAGTACTTAACCTAATGCAGGGTAATCTCATTATTTGTCTCACTTGATTTGAATGAAATTTGAATAATTTTTTTTCCTAACCAGAGGAGTGTATAATCTGCAGACCTGTAGCATTCACTACCCCTCACATTCTCTGCTCTCATTCCTAGAACATGTCGTTCCATCTTCTTAGGTGACAGGGATTGGAAGCTGTTACTTCCTTTGCTAGGCTTATCCCATGTCGCCTTGCAGGGTTGGTGGCAGGCTTCCCATTATGCCCAGAACTCAGTTTCTACCCTAATTGTAACGCTGTCCTATTGTAATTATCCTTCAGTGCTTGCCACTGTCCTTGGCAGATAGCATAGTGACTTTGTCTTATTCTGAATGTTCCTGTCCCAAGATCGGTAAACACAAATTTGTTTAATGAATGAAGTAGTCTTGCATGCCTATGTGTGTGTGCATGTGTGCGTGTGTGTGTGTAAATCCAAAAGAGGACATCAAGAGACGCATTAATTCCCCTGATTTAAAGACTGGGTGAAATTTGGTTATTTTGTGAAAGCATTCCTCCTCTTTTTAGATAAAGGTTGCTAACAGGTTTCTGACAAAAATGGCCGAAACCTAGGCAGCTAATTTGTAGTTTGTGTTTGCACATGTTAAACTAGGATCCCCAAAGAAATTATTCGAGGAGGATGTTATTTCAATTTGAGGTCAAATAAATTAGAAAGCATTATAAATAAGTTTGCTGTTGTTTCCAAATTTACATATTAGCATCATGTTGTCTCTGGGGCGTGGATGTTTTGGAATATGAGCATCATTAGATTCTTTTGAACCACTGTACACCGTCTAATGAATTTACATACATAAACATTACTAATTAACATTTGTTTATTATTTTGCATTTCACTGCTATTTACTACCAGATTTCAAGACAATAGACAATTTTGTAACCTCAGGTTTATAAAAACCACTAGTATTTTTGGTTCCTAGCAACCATTTAGTATGTAAATTAGGTATTCGCAGGCTTAATGTACTTCATTTTTATAAAACAAATACATCATTAATCTGATTAAGTTCTTGGATGGGAGTGCTGTCCTCAGATCATTGTGGATCGTTTATTATTGGGCACGCATCCAAAAAAATTTCAAGCATGGCACTTACAGTCTAGGTTTAGGAGAATTGTTGAAACCCCCAAATGCCATTTTCCAGAAGAATAGAAAGGCGCTGCTAACTTACAATTGCAAGCATTACCTCAAACTTAATGATGTTCTTATCCTTAATTGCAACTCAGTTTGATGATGATTCAGTGCCTGAAATTATGCCATGTTTTGCTTCGGTGTTATAAAATGTATAATGAAATAAAGGTGATCCAAGTGAATCAAAAATAGATTCCGGCTTTCCAGTAGTGACTTAATCACTATGTTTCTGAATTCAGAATTTGCTTGACTGTCATGGCTATTATTTGGTATGTCTTTAGCTTTTAGTCAGATTTACTACTTAAGAACTGAGAATGTTTAATATTAAGGTTAAAGGAAGTTCATGATGATTTCATTCATATAGCAGAGGGACCATTTTAAGGAAGTTTAGAACAAAATTGTTGGAATTCTGCCTTCTTAGCTCACAGTTCACAAACTGTCGTATCCTTTTGGAGTGGTCTTTGTCTAATGAAGCACAGTACAGTAACGGTTTTCGTTTACTGAGTGTCTCCTGTAGCACCTCTTTCTTTCACCTAGAAGTCTCTTGGGGCTGGCATGTTCATTCCCATTTTACAGATGATTAAACAGAAGCTCAGAGAGGTTAAGTAATTGCTCCAGAGCATGTCGACAGCATGTGGTTCACTCTAGGACTCAAACATAGTTCTCAGTCCAGTTCTCTGAACCCTCAGATAGGGGAAACTAAGAAAGAAAGTACAATAATTTTCAAAGCCATGTAGGCTGGGATCATTTCAGGCAGAAGTTGGCAAACCTTTTCTGTAGAAGGTCTGATAATAAACATTTTAGGCCCTCAAAACCATGTCTTTATCGCAACTTATTATTATTTTTTTGGAGAGGTTTTTGCTATAGGGCGCGTGCGCTCGCCAGACAGAGAGAGACAGAGAGACAGAAAGTGAGAAATCACCCCCCAGGGGGGATGGTCACGCCGCAATCCCTTCTCCTCCGTTCTCCTTTCGGGATCTTGGGCACGCACGCACATGCACCCAGCGTGAGTTTTAAGCCACCGGGTTTGGGACACGAACCACGGTCGACTACGTGGGAATCCAGCAACATAGCCATTATGCTAACTGCTGGTTCCCCGCAACTTATTTTTAATTCTTTAAAACAAACCTTTTAAAATATAAAGAACAACAAGGGCTAGATTTGACAAAAGTCCTTAGTGTGCCAACTACTGATTTAAGAGACTATCAGTAGCCCTGTATGTCAGGACTATGTCATTATAGTCAACAGTAGAATAATCCATATCCATGATAATGCAGATATCAAGAAAATGGATAAGTTATGTTTTCTGTACCTCTTTAAGAAGGCATGAAAGAATTACATTTTAGATTTTCATCAAAGAGATTAAAAGTTTTGGTTTTAGATATCTGGAAGAGTCAACTTCTTAAAATACTTCATTTCATAACAGAAAACATGAGAGGTTATATTAGAAGTGGATTTGGACAGTTACAGAATTTATAAACATACCACTTTAATCATACCAAATGTTCAATCTTATTTTTAGAAATCTTTACTTTCTGGGGCCACCAGGTAGCTTGGAGCTTAAGACACTGGACTCCCGCATGGCCAGCCGCAGTTTGAGTCCCAGACCCACCTGCTTGAAAATCAGGCTGGGCAAGTGTGCATGCATGTTCAAGATTATGAAAGAAGAATGGAGATGGAATTGCAGCATGGCCATCCCCCCAGGGGGTGATTTTTCGCTTTCCCTCTCTCTCTTTCTCTCTGGCAAGTGCACGAGCCCTCTGGCAAAAACAAAACCTTACCTCCCGGCTTCTGCTATCTGGTGGCTGAGGCCGCACAGTAGGTCCAGGTTTGGCACTTTGCCCAACTTGGGCAGGCTGGGCACAGTGGCAAGTGCCTGTGGTCCATCTAACTGGGAGACTGGCCAGGAGGCTCAAGAAATGGGGAGTCCCTGTCAAGGATATCTATCTATCTCTGCAGCCTCTGCTCTAATTATGGTCATGGTCATGCCATAATCCTTTTCCCTCCAGTTACCCAGCCCACCAGAATTCTGAGTATACTTGTGCCAGACGTGTTTGTTTTTTAAGTTGTCAGGACCAGGTGTCAAACTGTGGTCAGTCATGGGGAACCTGGCTTCCTCTGCACAGTGTCTAACTGCTGTACTGTGGGACTGGCTCTACTTTCTTGATCTTGATATTTGTGGGTTTTCTAGTCTGTTCCTATATTTTTGTTGTTGGAGACTACTGGTTCCTCCTCCCACCCCCAGTATATATTTTATTGAAGAATACTAAGGAGTAGCTGAAAAAATGGTTCTTTACCCTTCTTAAGAAAAAAGCATTTTGGGACCAGCAGTTAGCATAATGGCTATGTCGCTGGACTCCGATGTAGTCATCTGCTGTTCGAGTCCTGGACCCTGTGGCTTAAACTCACACTGGGCGCATGTGCATGCATGCCCAAGATCCCGAGAGGAGAATGGAGGAGAAGGGATTGTGGCATGGCCATCCCCCCTGGGGTGTGATTTCTCGCTTTCTGTCTCTCTGTCTCTGGCGAGCGCACGCGCCCTATAGCAAAATTTTAAAAAAAAAAAAAAAAGGCATCTTGTAACAGTAGGTGGCAGGTATCTGTGACTTTTGTTGCCAGATTAATGTCACCTAGATATGTATGTTTCTTTCTCTAACTCAGTTCATTAACAGTCTGTTCTCAATAGGCTAAAGGAAATCACACTCCTGCTTTAGCCCCTTTCCTAGGGGCCCCAAGCAGTTGTTCTGATGTGGGGGTGAGGGTTGTCAAGGGGTCTGGGACTGTCTAACCAATGGCTGGAAACTTTCTTTGATTTAACTCCTTTGTGTGCATGTTTTTCTAATTTCTTTGTTTTTCTTCAAGACATCTGCAATGCTCCTTTTGAAAAATTTTGGTCAAACTAACAGGGTAATGAATATGTGTATCTCTTATCAGATTGGAGAGGGGGGTTCCTGTATGTCAAGGGGGCAAGTGTATACTAAGCACAGAAATGCCAGTGGACTTCCAGTTCATTCTTTGGGGATGGTAGTCATCTCAGAACCTTTCACCCAGCTTCAGATGGCTGTAAACACAAGCTAGGCTCCCAGTGCCTAGTAAATGACTTTACAAAAGACAGAAAAAACCACAGAAAGGTAAATATTATTATTTGTAATGTGAGATTATACGTACAAGCACCTTGAGCATTATTTAGGTGGTGAGGATACCTTTTTGATCATGCTGTGCCCTTCTTTGTTTCACAACGATGTCCAATGGACCAAATACCTAATCCTGGAATAGTGAGGAGATTGACTTACTTGACATCTAGTTCAGTCACCACACCAAAGTCTGATATCCAGACAGTTTGCAAATGGCACTTACTGAGCACTTACTATGTGCCAGATTCCATCCAAAACACTTTCCATTCATTGACTCTGTAATCTTCACAATCGCTTCAAGAGAAAACTGAGGCCTAGAGAAGTTGTGCAATTTGCTTACAGTAACATAACTAGTATGTTACAAAGGTCGAACTCAAACATAGGTAGTATGTCGCCAAACCCATGCACTTAAATGGAAAAAATACATGTGTATATTTTGCTTTAAAAAATAGCCTTCTTCAGAAAGCAAGAGGAAGCTTATCTGTGAAAAAACTAAGCACTATCATAAGGAATATAGGCAAATGTACAGAACTGAGATTCGCATGGCCAGGATGGCAAGGAAAGCTGGCAACTTCTATGTACCTTCAAAACCCAAACTGGCATTTGCCATCAGGGTCAGAGATATTATTGAAGTGAGCATAAAGGTTCAAAAGATGGTGCAGCTTCTTTGTCTTTGCCAGATCTTCAATGGCACCTTTGTTAAGCCAAACAAGGCCTCAATTAACATGCTGAGAATTGTGGAACTATATATTGCATGGGGGTACCCAAACCTGAAGTCAGTAAATGAACTGATCTAGAAGCACGGTTATGGCAAAGTCAGTAAGAAGCAACTTGCTCTGACAGATAACTCTTGCATTATTTTAGAACAGAATCCAAAATCATGCTATGTGAATATGGCAAGATGATGGTAGTTTTGTAGTGTTTATTAAAGCTAACCTCAGTAATTTTTACAACTCATTTATCTTTCTTGTATTTTATTTCTCTGGGACTGATGCCATGGTCCGAAATGTGCAAGTTGTGGCAGTGTATAGCCCCGAATATAACATACAACTTTGCAGGACTGGCCCACTTTAAGCTGTGCATAGGATTCATCCACTGGACCATTGTGAGTCGGTGCAGTTAGGAGGTGTGACCAAATAAGATTCAAAGAACTGCCTTTTCCAAATTTTCCAAATTTCTGGTGTCATGAACTTTTGAGTCTACCAACGCATGTGCTCTTTTTTTTCCTGCTACTTTTACTGGTTTTATTGAAGTTAAAAATATATAGTCAACTAGGGGGCCAGCAGGTGGTGTGGTGGTTAAGGGCATTGGACTCTCACATGGCTGACTGCAGTGTGAGTCCCGGACCTGATGGCTTACTTTCTCACTCTCTTTCTCTCTCATTCTTGTTCTGTCTGCCTCTGGTCAAATTAAAATAAATAAATGAATACATAAATAAAGTTAATAAAAAATAATTCTTTTTTAAAAATATGGTCAGCTAAAATTTAAGTGCTTGCCATTACAGTATTGTAAGATCTTTACTTGCATTATGAGGAAGCTACTTCTAGCCCCATGAAGAAGCTGAGCCATCAATAGGTTAAGTAATATCTTTTTTTTTTTTTAAGAGTATCAATAGGTTAAGTAATATCTTTTTTTTTTTAAAGAGTATTTTTTTGCTAAAGAGCACGTGTGCTTGCCAGAGAGACAGAAAGTGAGAAGTCATCCCCCAGAGGGGATGGCCACACTACAATCCCTTCTCCATTCCCCTCTCGGGATTTTGGACACACATACACATGTGCCCGGCATGAGTTTTAAGTCTCTAGGTCCTGGATTTGAACTACAGTCAACTACATGGGAGTCCACCAGCCTAAACATTATGCCATCTGCTGGGTCTGATTAAGTAACTTCTTAACCAGATCAGGTTACTTGGCTTGTAAATGGGAGGTTAGGATTTGAACTCAGGCAAAGTTCATGGTTCTAAGCATTCCTCTATACTCTCTGTCAAATTAAATATAATACTCAACTGTGTCTTCTCACTATTGAATCTGATATCAGTGAATTAATTTCAGTAAACCAAACATTATCCATAACATTAAATTGACTACGTCAGTTTGAATTTATTTGGTCTTGAGATTTTGTCTGTCTTTACTTTGTAAATTTGTTTTAGTTTCATGGTTGTGTAAAAGCTATAAAAATAAACACACATTAAGTTTGTATGTAAAAAAAAGTGTAAGGGAGTAGTCCTAAGTTTTCCCCTATGCATTTAAAATTACTGTTCAAGAAACATTAACATGAAGTCTAGCTCCTAAAACAGTATAGAATTCCTAACGATGTGCTCCCTACCTGTCTTCAGTTTGATTTCTCACCATTTCAACCTCTATACTTTGTATTTTTGGGACACAAAGTCTACTCAAGTATGCTTTCTCTGGTCTCAGCTGTCACCCTTACGTAGGATTACCTCTTCCTGTTCCTCCCACTCTAACTCAGATCAGGTCCCACTTTTCTAAGGAGATGGGCACAACCTCACTTCAGCCCCTCCTGGAACTTGGCTACAGCCTCTTTAGGTAGTTCCGTGGTGTTCTATTGTCTTACTCTTCACATTGTTTAATCATCGTTGTCACTCTATTCCCTCATTCATTCATTTAGGTAGAGGTCATGCATGCTTGCTGGGGAACAACAGAGAAAGTGAGAAAGCACTGCCCTTGGGGATGCACACGTGCTCAGTGTGGTTTTCAAGCTGCCAGGTCCAGGACTTGAACTGTGCAGTCAGCCATGAGGGGTCCAGCCACCTTAGTCACCACACTTCAGACTGGCTCATTGTACCTAAATTCCATTAGACTGATAACTTTAGCAGAAGGACAGATGCTGAATTAACAACTATAATTAAAAGTAACCATACTTTTTTTTCCCCATAAAGTATTATTTTATTGTAGAATACACAATTGAAAAGAAAACAAAAATACCTCTTCTTTTCAATAGTAGTCATTTCTCTATCAAGGGGAACCAACATGTTATTATTTCTTTTTTTTGTTTGTTTCTTTTTTAAAATTTTTTTTATTATCATCATAGTCTTCTTTATATTACATTGGATTACATATAACTTTACAGTGTATTACATTGCTTTTTCCAAAGGGAATGCCATGCATGTCAGTCAGTACAGAGACATTAATCTCCCCGCTTCAACATTCAATATCTTTTCTATGTTTTCCCCAATCATTATTATTATTATTCTAATTATTTTTAAAAACAATCGCTATTTCTCATTTTGCTTGTAAAAATACTTTGCCCATCATGAAATACTTCTCAGACCAATCCAGTTGAGAATACTATACGTCATCAACAGTTAATAAGCCATATCTGTTTCTCACTAACGTCCTGTCTCTCTATTGTTCACTTGCTATCTTTCTCTATCCTCTTCTCTTCACTTACCCCATTCCACACTGTTCTATTCTCATTAAGTACCTTCACTGCTTTTATGTCCTCCAATTTTTTGCTCTCTATCATAGAGTGCAGATAGTCGGTATATATTGAGTGGATACATACAATATCTTTCTTTCTTAACCTGGCTTACTTCACTCAGCAATAGATCCTCCATATCTGACCATTTTCTATCAAATTCCAGGGTCTTGTTATTTTTTATGGCTGAGTAGTATTCCATGGAGTATATATACCACACTTTTCCAATCCATTCATCAGTTTGTGGACATTTAGGTTGGTTCCATGTCTTGGCAATTGTGAATAATGCTGCAATAAACATGGATGTGCAAGCACTTTTCTGACTGAGCGTTCTCCTGTCTTTTGGGTAAATACCCAGAAGTGGGATTGCTGGATCAAATGGTAGTTCTATTTGTAGATCTTTGAGGAACCTCCATATTGTTCTCCACAGTGGTTGAACTAGTTTACATTCCCACCAACAGTGTAGGAGGGTTCCCTTTTCACCACATCCCCGCCAACACTTATCACTTTTTATATTCTTAATCTTTGCCATTCTGACAGGGGTTAGGTGGTATCTCATTGTGGTTTTTATCTGCATTTCCCTTATGATGAGGGATGTCGAGCATTTCCTCATATGCTTTTTGGCTGTTCGTATGTCTTCCTTAGAGAGACTTTTGTTCAGCTCACTTTCCCATCTTTTAATCGGGTTAATCATTTTTTTTCGCATAAGGCACTTGAGTTCCCTATGTATTCTCGTTATCAGTCCCTTGTCTGAGGCATATTTAACAAAATATTTTCCCATTCTGAGGGTTGTCGGTTCACACTTGTTACTGTGTCCTTTGCTGTGCAGAACTTCTTAGTCTAATATAGTCCCACTTGTCTATTTTAGGGATTATTGCCTGTGCTTTGGGAGTCTTATTTAAATAGTCTTTGCCTACTCCAGTGTCTCCCAGAGTTTCCCCAGCATTTTCCACCAGTAGCTTTATTGTTTGAGGTCTTAGGTTCAGATCTTTGATCCATTTTGAGTTGACTGTTGTTAATGGTGAAAGATGGGGGTTCAGTTTCATCTTTCTGCAGGTGGATACCCAGTTTTTCCAGCACCATTTACTAAAGAGGTTTTCCTTTTCCCAATGGATTGACTGATATCCTTTGTCAAAGATCAGTTGGCTGTAAGCTTTGGGGGTTATTTCTGGAGTCTCTATTCTTTTCCATTGGTCCACATGTCTGTTTTTATGCCAATACCATGCTGTTTTGATGACCACAGCTTTATAGTATATCTTGGGATCAGGGAGTGATATGCCTCCTATTCCATTCTTCTTGCGCAGGATTGCTTTTGCAATACGAGTCTTTTATGGTTCCAGACAAATTCTATGATTGTCTTTTCTAGATCTCTGAAGAATATCTCTGGCATTTTGATTGGAATTGCATTAAACATGTAGATTAATTTGGGTAGAATTGCCATTTTGATTATGTTAATTCTTCCAATCCAGGAGCATGGGATGTCCTTCCACTTTTTAATGTCATTTTCAATGTCTTTTTTAAGATTTTCGTAGTTTTCTTTATAAAGGTCTTTGACTTTCTTAGTTAGGTTTATCCCTAGGTATCTTATACACCTTGTGGCTTTTGGAATTCAAAATTGAAACCACCATCAACTGTCATTAATGCATTACAAAGTCCAGTGGGGTCACAGTTTGCCATACTCCATTATTTCTTATATACCTAGATCCTTCTCTTACCATTCCAATGATTTCTTCCTACAATTCATTTCCTCACCCCATCCTTAATTTCTGGTTGGTAGAATCAACAAACATGTGGTAGTACTTCCCTTGTTAACAATAATTCTCTCTAGACCCCATGTCCACTCTAGCTACATTCACTTCCCTGCCCACACCTCTATTTTGGTCCTTCTCATAGAAAAACTTTTTGGTAGAGACGGTTCTAGTTGGTGGTCCTCATATTCTTCCTGCCATTGCAGGATTTAAAAGATACCACTATTCTGGGAGTACCTAGAACCACCTGGAACGTTTCCAGGCCTTACAAGTGTTACAAGTCAGGAAAGGTCAGAATCCAACAACAAAGTTACTAGATGAAACCCCTGAAGATAAACATTTTCTGAGTGGAGCTGAAGGTCTCCTTGGCAGACTGTAGCTTCTCATCTTTTCTGATGATGTCCCCATCTCATGAGGTAAGGCTCTTTGTGGTTGCAGGTTAGAATGAGAATGGGTGGATGGCTGGAGGTGAAGGGTGCTGAATTGGGAAGGAATGGAAAAGGGATTTTTTAAAGTGATCATTTTATTATAGGGCACGTGTGCTTGCTGGAGAGACAGAGAGAAAGAGAGAAAGAAAGCAAGAAATTACCCCCCACCCGGGGAATGGCCACACAGCAATCCCTTCTCTTCCATTCTCCTCTTGGGATTTTGGGCATGCATGCACACATGCCTGGTGTGAATTTTCAGCTGCCAGTTCTGGGACTTGAATTGTTGTTGACTACATGGGTGTCCAGCAACATAACCCTTATGCCATCTGCTGGTCCCCAAAAGGGACTTTTTTATACCTAGACATGGCTTAACAAAATGTATTCGTTTCAGCTAGCTTTGGGATGTGTGATGCTACTCCCACCATGCTTCCCTTGACGTTTCCTAAGATTCCAAAAGCCAGACTGGGCTTCCCTTTAACTTATCTCAGGATCTCAGAGAAGTTAAAGAATGGGTTCTTGGTAGCAGTAATATAAAGTGCAGTCTTACTCCTCGTTTTTGGATGTAGGAACTGCAGTCTTACTCCTTGTTTTTGGATGTAGGAACTGCCATTCAGATTGCCCTAAGCTACTGTGCTAGTACCTGCCGGTAAGTGGGTGCTGAGATATGACATCATAGCAAGGTCCTTTCCCTCTTCCTTCTTTAAAAGACACATAGATCCTTTAAGTCTTAACCTGCACTGTCTAATATGATAGCCACTAACCCCATGGGTCTTAAAATGAATACGAATTAGAATAAAATTAAATGTAAATGAATAAAATTGAAGTTAAACGTAAATCTCTGTTCCTCAGTCTCCAAGGCACAGTTTAAGCACTCGGTGGCGACATATAGTTTCCCTAGTAGACAGGGAAGGTAATAGAGCAATTCTGCCGAGACGGTGCGCTTCCCAACGTGTCCATTTTCCACAGAAGGAATCCGCAGGCCTACTTCTTTGCTATTGATACTGATCCTAATCGCAGTGCGTTTGTTCCCTTATGTTTCTTTCTCATTAATTCATCCATTTTCAACATCTTGGCATTATTTTTAAGAAATCTCCTTTTATTTAACATAGTCATAATTCTCCGTTCACCTCTTTAACCTATATTTTCTCTTTTTCAAAATGCACTGTTTTGCATTTGCCTCGTCACTTTCACTGATCTGAATTTCATGTCATGAGATCAATGTTAGAATTGTATTGTTTACCTGGCCAGTGCTTTAGTTTACCTTTCTAGAACATATTCTCCGCCTTGATATATTCCTCTGGTTTTACTTTCTTAACAATTTTTTCCCAGCTTATTTGCTCTCCTGTAACCATCAGAACATTTTTCTTGTGACTCAATACTTTTTTATATTCAAGTCTCTTTTTCAGTTTGAAGTGTCTGGATACTAAAAAGTTTGTCTTTTGATTTGGTTTGCTGGAAAATAACTACTCTTCCCCTGTTTCATGAGTTTTCAGGATTAGAAAGTTCTTTTACCTTTAAATTATGATTAATAAGTTGCCTAAGTCGGTGTTGGTGGCTGATAAGGTTCAGGCTAAATCCCAAGTCAGTAACAGGATGCAAATGCTAACTCTGAGGTCCTGCTCCTCAGCCTGTGTCATCAAGCCTTCAAGTCAGGGGATTTAGAGAACTGAGTTGCTATCATTGCTGTCCTCGGTGATGTGACATAGTAACAAGCAAATCATCTTGTGTCTTCAATAACTATAGATGGCTAACCATTAGGTCATTGGGAAAGGCATGACATACTTTTCTGTTTTTCTGTGCAAGAATGTGTAACAAGTTTCCTAAGGATGCAGTATATTGGCTAACCATTAGGTCATTGGGAAAGGCATGACATACTTTTCTGTTTTTCTGTGCAAGAATGTGTAACTCCTAAGGACGCAGTATATAAAATGGCAAGTTGTAAGCTTAACCATCGCATGTGTGTGTATGTGTGTGATTTCTTTAACCCAACGAAGGGTGAGTAATATAATGACCTTTATATAACTTTTAATTTAGTAAATTGATATGCTTGAAATTTAGAAGTGCTTGGTTTTCTGTCTTCTCTCCGTAGGTATGTATTCTGTATCATACTGTAGAAGGTGATCCAGAGACTTACAGCTGCAAATCATTCTTGCTTTTTATATCTATTCTATATTGACCCACAGTTATCTGTGCATTTTATGAGAGCTTCTTTTTGAGAGATTTCTGTTGTAGGGCACGTGCGCTGACCAGAAAGACAGAGACAGAGAGACAGAAAGTGAGACATCATCCCCACCCCCAGAGGGGATGGCCATGCTGCAATCCCTTCTCCTCCATTCTCCTCTAGGGATCCTGAGCACACATGTACACCTGCCCAGCTTGAATTTAAGCCACCAGGTCCAGGACTTGAACCATGGTCGACTACATGGAAGTCCAGCCACATAGCCATTACGCCAACTGCTGGTCCCTTCATGAGAGCTTTTATGCTTGGAAGTCTGTAAGGGTGAAGAAATTATCTCTTCTAAAATTTAAGCAACTTTTTTTTTTTATTTTAGCATCTGTTCTGTGCCAACATATACAGGGCCGATGGGGACCAGCAGAAGAGGCTGACCCCTAATGCTTCAGAGAATGTTGGACTGGTCTTCAGCAAGAAGTGGGGAGCTCCCTTGCTGCTGAATGGATGTGCTGGTAGCAGTGAGGGGACACAGAAGATTTGGGCAGACTCTGGCCTGTGTAGTCATCTTTACCCAAGAGGGACTCCACCCCGAGAGAAAAAAGAACTCCACAGCTAAGGTGTTTGAGGCCCTTAGCTTTTCCAATTGCCTTGCAAAAGCATTAATGGCCCTCCTGGAGGGCAGGTTAGAAGCATTGGTTAGAACTTCAACTAGAGCTGTGTGTGTGTGTGTGTGTGTGTGTGTGTCTAAAACAAAACCATATACATAGAAAACTGAAGTGTGAACCGTATACATATTTATTATATCTGCTTATTTTGCTTTGATTAGTCTAGTCCCAAGATTTCCATGATTATGGTGCCCTTGGGGTCTCTTCACAGAACAGACCTAAAACCTGTGATTTCTAGGCACTCTGTGACATCTTTTGCCACTAAGCCATGTCGTATTCCTCACACTCTCTGAACAGATCAGACCAAACTCCCTGCATTTCAATATAATGTTACCTCTGGCTGAAGGTTCTTTTTGTTCCCTGATATACTTCTACTAGTCTTACTAAATACAACTGAAATGGTACCTTTTTTTTTTTAAAGCCTTTCCAAATTTCTTCAGGCCATTGGTTCCTTGCTTTATGCTCCAAAGTATTCAGTTTGTCCTGCTGTCAGAGCATTAGGGACATGTCATAACAGCCCTCTGTTGTTTTTATATCTTCAACGTATAGCACAGACCTAGTCTTATATTAAGTGCTCAGTAAATGTTTAAATGCCTGAGAGAATAAATGAATGAATAAAACCCACCGCCTCCTGTTTGACCGTGCTTGCATTCTTCCAACCAGCCATTTCTTTTGTGCTGCTTTTCTTTATCTTCTTCCCTGCCTCATGTTCTTCTGTCCTACCTGCTAGATTTTAGAGCTTAGGAAATATGTGTTTGAAGATTTAAAATCTAGTGCTTTGAACTCCTTAGAGGAAAAGTCTATGAATAAATAATTAGACTCATTTCACATCAAAATCTAAAGTGGGAAAAAAATGTTCATATCATTTGGTGCTTTATTCACTTGTATGGTAATCTAATGGCATATCCATTGTTAACACTGAACTATACTGAAATATTTTACTCTCGGGGCTTTTCATCTGACAAAAGGAGGCTTTTTGAAAATGAAAAAGCATAGCTCCTGTCCCTGGCATGCTAAGGGGAAATTTATTAGTTTTGTAACGCATGGGTTAATATTACCATGTTTTATATTGAACATTACTTGAGGAAAATTACTATTAATATCACTGCAGCATATATGTATATAAGTCCTGTCATCTTTGGGGTATGTAAATCAGGAATGTTGCTGAGGAACTACTTAGCATTTTCTTGGGGGTGAAGTGCTCAGTTTGGGAATTTAATTGCAGGTTTTACATTTAAGCTGTTCAGTATTACTCTTATAAAGGTTCTATAAATTTCTTGCTTTGTAGTTTAACAGGTTTAGTCACCACAGTTGAAAGGCATCATCCTCATAATGAAGCCAGAAAAGAATAAAGGTTGATCATGCAGGGCTGGCTGGCTGTGACATTGAACAATAGAGCTTGACTTCTTCATGTCTGTTAAATTAGTCTATGGGGTGTGCTTATCTTGCGGCAATGATATTGAATTGTAACGAGAAAATGTTATGTTGTGCAGCTCTGCAAAGGGGTGTGCATCAGTGCTCCCTTCATGTGTGTGGCAAAAGCTGTAAAACATGATTGAAGCAGCCTATTGGGCTCAAAGTCCAGTGGCACAGAACTGGGCTTAATACTGAATCAAAAATAAATAAATCAAAAGTGCAAAGGCTTTTAAGGATCCTGTAAAGTTTTATCTATTGCAGTCATCCTTTAAAGAGCATAAGGAAGCTTAGGGAAGGTATGCTGGAAAAATTCCATTTTGAAGAGGTCCTTGAAGGAGATACATGATATGGCTTGAAGGAAGAGAGGATATTACCTTGCATAGGTGACTGATTTATTCTTAGCTTTTCTACCCTTGTAACTTGATACGATTCAACTCAATTCATTACGCATTGATGAAATACCTACTATGTTCCCAACAGCGATACTATAGGAGGTTTTCAAAGAGCATGAAATTCAGTCCTGCCCTGAGGAATTTAGCAGTTTTTGAGACAGAAATTAAATCTATGAAATCAGTCTAAGAGTTGTTGGGTGTATGAATGACACTATTATAAGCTGTCAAGATCATTTAAAATTTTGATTCTGTTATTATATGTATCATTCCCAGATGTGTCACATGAGCATTTGATAGGCATACCTTTTATAACTTTAAGTCACTGCTAAAAATTTTGAAAAGTCAAGGCCAAGTTTAGGAACAAGAAACAGCCTCCTGCCGTTTCCCACATTTGTTCTTATGTGCTTTTGTCTACTCTTGAACACTGCATTATTTTCTAAACATGTAGAAACCACCTAATTAATAACCTATTAACAAAATTTCCTCATGGATTTAAGCTACTATTAACATTTTAAACATATACCTGTTTCCTTTCAAAAAAAGAAAAATTAAAACAGCTTTTCCATGTGTGTTTCTTTTTCCTCTCCTCTGTGTCTTGATTATTCACTGTGATCACTGACAGAGGATTATGGGCACAAGTTTCCCATCCAGTTAGCATGGCAGAATGCCAGTTGCTGTGTCTGGAGAATCAAACCCTTTAGAAGCAACTGCTAGATCTTCTATTATTTATCTTACGCTGGATTTTCTTCTTCTTCTTCTTCTTCTTTTTTTTTTTTTTTTTTTTTTTTTTTTGAGAGGATTTTGCTGTAGGGCATGTGTTTACTCTGGAGAGAGAGAGAAAAAGAGAGAGAGACAGTGAGAAGGAAAGTGAGAAATGACCCCCCCACCCCCTCCAGGGAGGATGGCCACACCACAGTCCCTTCTCTTCCATACTCCTCTTGGGATCGTGCGCACACGCACAGACATGCCCAGCGTGAGTTTCAAGCCACCAGGTCCAGGACTCGAATCGTGGTGGGTATGTGGGAGTCTAGTGATGTAACCACTAAACCATCTGCTGCCCACTGCATTTTCTTCTTTCTGTTGTTTGTATACCTCTTCCTTTCCGAATATCATTTTTCTTCCCAGAGAAAAACAGAATCGAAGTAGAAGTTGAGTAGCTACATACCAGATGTCCATTCCCTCTTTCTTCTTCCTTAATAACAAACTAGAGCTCAGGATTTATTTGGAGGAAAAATGTACCCAGAGAAAATACTGGGCTCTCTTGATGCTGTGGATGGCCTCATGATACATTTTGGCCAATAAGATAGAAAGGAAAGTTGTTGGTGGAGTGATATATATATATATATATATCAGGTGCTGGGTAACAAATTGTTGCAAAACTCAGTGGCTTTAAAAAAACACAAAACAGTAAATATCGGACCAGCCAGTAGCACGGTGGTTAAGGTGACTGGATTCCACATGGCTGACTATGTGATTCATGTCCTGACAATGCATATGTATGCCTAAAATCCCAGAAGGAGGGAGAAATGGGGGAGAAGGGATTGTGGCATGACCATACCCAATAAAGGGTGATTTCTTACTTTCCCTCTATGTCTCTTTTTCTCTTTGTCTCTCTGGCAAGTACATGTGCTTTCTGGCAATCTTAAAAATGTATTATTTCATACAATTTTGGGGGTTATTGGCCAAAGAGAACTAAACTGTGTGATTTGATTTGGTACTTGGGTTCTGTCATGAGAGTGTAAACAAGATGTCAGGGATCCTGCGGTTTTCCAAAAGATTGACTAGGAGGATCTTTTAACTGCTTTGTTTTATTGCCTCTTCCTAGTAATAACAACAATAATGTCCCTAGCAAGTTTAAACTAAAATGCATAGAGTGCCATTGTAGGCTGAATGCTACTATGATCTTCAAGGTATTCATTAAAAGTAAGTCCATATTAGTAGTCAGTCACTGGTTTCTCTACCTTTTAAAAAAATTTTAAATGGGTTTTGTCTCAGCATGTGTGTGCTCACCAGAGAGAAAGAGACAGAGATAGCAAGAGGGATAGTGAGAAATCACCCCTATGGGGATGGCCACACCATAATCCCTTCTCCTCCATTCTCCTCCCAGGATCTTAGGCACTCACACACATGTGCCCAGCATGAGTTTCAAGCCACCGGGTCCAGGACCTGAACTGCGGTTGGCCATATGGGAGTCCAGTAATGTAACTGCTATGCCATCTGCTGGCTCCTCTCTACTTTTTGAAATTTAGGATTCTTTGAATCCACTGTTACTCCTATAACTTGTTTTCTTTTGCAAAACTTTTATATTCTAAGAACATATCCTTATCCTCCATCTGACCCAGCAGCCATTGCATACTCTCACAATTCAACCAAAAACAAACAAACAAATACTAGAGGGTAATATAAAATTAAGTGCTAAATTGATTATCATCAAATGTAAAACCATCCAATCCAAGGCTGCCCAAGTCAGGACTGAGAGGAATCATGCTGGCTAGAGGGAGAGAGGGAGACATCATTGTACAAAGAGGAGAGTGATCAAAGCATGACTAACCCAAAGCAGGGGAAACTGTGCAGTAGTTAAGAAAGTAAGAAATTGAGGGAACCAGCAGTTGGCGTAATGGCTATGTCGCTGGACTCCCACGTAGTCGACCATGGTTCGTGTCCCGGACCCAGTGGCTTAAAACTCACGCCGGGTGCATGTGCGTGCATGCCCAAGGTCCCGAGAGGAGAATGAAGGAGCAGTGATTGCAGCGTGACCATACCCCCTGAGGGGGTGATTTCTCGCTTTCTGTGTCTATGTCTCTCTCTGTCTGGCGAGTGCACGCGCCCTATAGGGAAAATCTCTCAAAAAAAAAAAAAAAAAAGTAAGAAAAATTGTAGATAACAGAATGTCCATTATTATATGTAGCTTTAGATGAGAATGCACATGGCCAAACTAGGAATAAAGGCTTAATTTTTACAAATTTATCTTCCCTTATGAGTATTTCTCCCTTACACATAAATATCAGAACATGTCAAAGTATCAAGAGGATCCTAAGCATGTCATGTAACTAGCGTTATAGTTATGGGCTAGGATTGAGGATGGCATTGGGTCATTGGCAGGGGGGCATGGTAAAGATATGAAGCCTTAACTGATGTTAATGGTTGTTCCTAAGCACATCCTGTTTTTTTCTTGGTGGCAGAAAAAGCCTGAAACAGCTTTTTAGGTTTTTTTTTTTTTTTTTTTTTTTTTTTTTGTGGTGTTTT